>NC_059136.1:50999889-51234889 GCF_020740605.2 Lemur catta
TTGTTTTTGGAGGAAAGATTTGAAATAATCTGACCAAAAGGCTTCTATCTGTAGTGGAGTATAATATTAAATTCTACAGAACAAAATTGGCCCCTGCTGCAGTGAGGCCATCTACACATGTATGTCCTTGTTTATTATGAATGTGGTATCAAGGTAGATTTATCATTTCTTCCAGAAAAGTAACCCAAGATTCTACTCACACAACCCAGTAGTGTGACCTCCTACATAACAAACTCTGTATGTGTTTAACAGAGATCTGATGAAAGTTTCACAAGACTTAAAATTTCAAGGTTATGTAACTGGTAAGTACTTAAAGCAATGAAAACATTTGTCCCGAGTCAAGATCTCTTTTGATAGTTACTTAGATCATGCCACTCATCAACTTGCTATTTTTCTTAGATTGAAAGTTTCATATGTATATGTGTGTGTTTTTCATTTCTCTGGAGTTTCAAATTGTAGCTTCTATGATACTAATGGGAAAAGAGAAATAATATTCTAAGAGTGGCATGTAGCTAATAATATCTAATTATCACTAGAGTTGTCATATCTACTAATGAATGTAGGAGAACCATCAGGGAGAACAAGCTATGTATGACATTAAGTCCAAGAATCATGCAGTTTCCTATTTTAAAAATAATTTGCAAGCCACACTTCAAGTAAAAAGAAAAAAGAAAGCAAAAAAAAAAAAAATAAAAAGCCCTGTAAGCAAATTGTATAACAAGTAGACGTCACATATAAAAAAGGTTCACAACACAACAGAAGTTACTTTCTTGTGTTAACAGTACACAGTGGTGCCAGGTTGGTGGTGGAGATTAGGGTCGAGCAAGGGTCCTTTTATGCAGTTTTTTTTAGTTCAGTAGATTTAGGGGTACAAGTGGTTTTTGGTTACACAGATGAATTGTTATAGTGGTGAAGTCTAGACTTTTAGTGTACTTGTCACTTGAATAGTGTACATTGCACCCAACGGTAATTTTTCATCCCTCATCCCCTCCCACCCTGCCCACTTTTGAGTCTCTGATGTCCATTATACCACTCTTTACACCCCTGTGTACCCAGGCCCAGCTGACATTACAGACTAGAAATATTCAGTGATGCCAAACCAAGAAGTTGTTTAAGAGCAGAACATGCTTAGATTAATCCAAAGCTAGGGCTTCATGTTTTGCAATAACAGAACAAAAAGAAGGCAAGTGATTTGAGAGTTGTGTTAAGTGAGTACTTCAGGCAATAGGCCATGGGGTATATAGGCAAAAGAATAAAGGTAAAAGAGATCACATAGTTTGAGGGAAAATGAAATTGGGTCCTTATACAGTTGAATACTAGGTGTATAAGGGAGAGAAAAATGACTAAGCCTGACTTGTGGCCAGAGAGTGAGATATTGGGTATTAAGAAATGGGCTATATATAAAGATACCACAAGACCCAGCTACTCCACTTCTAAGTATATGTCCAAGAGAAATGAAAGCACATGTCCACATATAAACTTGTTCATGAATGTTCATAGCTGCATCATTCATAATATCCAAAATGTGGAAACAACCCCAATTTTCATCAATGGACAAGTGGATAAATGAAATATAGTATGTATATCTATACAATGGAGTATGCTTTCGCCATGAAAAGGAATGAAGTACTGATACATTCCACACCATGTATGAGCCTTGAAAACATTATGCTAAGTGTAAGAAGCTGGCCCTGAAAGACCATATACTACAGGATTATATTCATATATAAGTCCGGAACAGAGAAATCTATACAGACTGAACATAGATTAGTAGTTTCTCAGGGGTGAGGAAATGGGGAGATAGAAGGATAATAGCTAAAGGATATGGGATTGCTTTTCAAAGGAATGAAAATGTTTCAAAATTGACTGTGTTTATGATTCATATACCTGTGAATATGTTAAAATCCATTGAATTGTATACTTTAAATAGGTGAATTTTATAGTATATGGATTATATCTCAATAAAGTTGTTAATAAAGTGGGCAATGACTGAGTCCATTATAAAGACGTGGAAGTGGGCTGCTCAAATAGGGTGGAAATGAAAGTCAAGGAACTTAAAAACTAAGATTCAGTGAGAAATCTACATAGACATTGACGTAGAATGATGATGGGATAGAGACTGACACACAAAGTCAGATAGAGTCTTTAGTGAATGTGTGTGTTGGGGGGTGCATCATTAGGATATCAACAGATCACAGTGATAAGCAGAGAGGGTGGTGGTGAACTATGCCATTGAACTACAAGTAGGTGATGTTTGTTGTTTGTGTCTTTGTTAAAATTTTTAAAAAATATATGTTTGGATAGCCTAATTGAAAGTGGTAGGAATACCTAGTGCCGTGCACAGGCCTGAAAATGTGATATTAAACAGCCTCCGCTTGAGAGAGCTGCAAGGTCGTAAGTGTCCCCGATTCAACTGATGCAAGGATGAACCTAAGGCATTTTGTGAACAAATTCAAGCTCCTTGGGGAGGTTTTTTTTCTTTCCTTAATTTTCTCCTTTCCTTATTTCTTTCTGAACAACAAATAAAGTTCCAAAAGGTATACAAAAACTCAGCAGACAGAAAAACAATGCAAATATGAGTTGGTGTTGGCGGGGAGGAAGAGATGAAACACTGGACATAATAAGATGATGATTTAGAGAAAAAAAATAACTTGTATTTTGAATAGTGCCAAAAAATGACATGAATGAGAAATGTATTAGGGTTCTCCAGAGAGACAGAGCTAATAGGATAAACAGGTAGGTAGGTAGGTTGGTAGGTAGATAGATATATAAGAGGGGGTTTATCAGGGGAATTGGGTCATGCAATTATGAAGGCTGAGAAATAATGCGATAGGCCATCTGCAATGTAGAGAAACAGGGAAGTTGGTAGTTTAATTCTCAGTCCCAGGCTGGAGGCCTGAGAACCCAGGAGCAGCAGTGGAGTCCAATGGCTAGAGAACCTGGAGTTCTGAAATCCTAGCAGGAGAAGGGTGTCCCAGCTCCAAGGGACACAGTGCATGAGTTCACTTTTCCTTTATCTTTTCTATTTCAGCCCCTAGCAGAGTGATGATACCTGCCCACATTGAGGGCAGATCTTCCCCACTCAGTCTACCAACTTATATGACAATCTTCTCCGGAAACATCCAGAAATAATGCCTTACTACTTTTCTAGATATCCCTTAATTTATTCAAGTTGACTCCTAAAATTAATTATCACAAAAGAAATGAAGTGATTCACTGACTGGTTTTGAAACACCTTGAAATTCTGGAATGAAGAGACTAGATAATGATCGATGTTTGTGAAATAGCTAAGCCAGACTCATGTTTCAGAAACTGGCTTGTACCTTGCCTTCCAGTGAGAGCGCAAAATAGGCCACACACTGGGATATGAACAGTCCTTTTCTAGGACAAAATACAATTCCGTATTTAATAAACTCCCTTGTTTTTGTAGCAAAATAAATGTGGAATATTCATAGCCTGAAATAAAGTAATAAGCAGTAATGGATACATCTGCAAGACATTTTCAAATTTTTTTTTTATTAAAGTCTACTTTACATTCAACAAAAGCAGAGATCTTAAGTGTATAGTTTGTTCAGTTTGATAAATGAGTACACTTATGTAAACCACATCGTTATCAAGACATGCAACGTTTCCATCGCCCCAGAAAGTTCCCTCCCACCCCTTTCCAGTAAGTTCTCTCCCTCATTCCCCAGAAGCCACCACTCATCTGATTTCTATTATCATAGATTATTTTGGCTTATTCTAACTTCTTATAAATAGAATCATAAATTATATACTACCACGTTTCTGGCTTCTTTTACTCAACTTAATGTTGTTGAGATTTATTCATGTTGTTATGTGTAGCAGTGGCTCATTTATTTTCCTTGCCATTCCACTATGAGTACATCATAGTTTATAACACTTCTTGAAATCAGGTGCCTCTAACTTTCTTAAAAGATTTTTTTTGTTGCTATTCTAGGTCCTTTGCCTTTCCAAATACATTTTAGAAACAGCTTGTTTACATTCCTAAAAAGTTCACAGGAAATTTAGAGTATCTGTGATTATGTTGAACACACACACACACACACACACACACACACAATTTGGGAAGAACAGATGTCTTAACAACATTAAATCTTCCCGTCAGTAAATATGCTATTTCTTTCTATTTGCTTAGGTCTTTTAAAATTCCTCTCAGCACTGTTTTGTAGTTTTCAGTAAAATGATATTGCATATCTTTTGTTAAATCAACCTCTTAGTATTTTGTGGTTTCAATACTATTGTAAGTGGTATTATTAATTTTTACATTTCCAATTGTTCCTTGTCTAAGATACTTTAAAGGGAAATATTGGTGGGGCTTAGAAGTGCCGTGTACAGGAGTTGGAAATGGGAGTGAAGGCAAATGGAGGAAGAGGATCAAATACTAAGTTGAAGGCTGTACGTCTGGGGAATCAGAAAAATCTGCTGTTAAATTCTGAAACAAAGAAGCTGGCTTAGGAGAAAAAGTGGCAGGATTTTCTTCTTTCACACTTCCCTTCATCTGTTTTTGTCTGGTGTAGATTCTTAGGAATAGCTATAGATCCTTTTGTGAAAATTGAGAAGAGCCATTTCTCTTGTAGGAAATAATGGTGACACTGAAATTCTGCTATAAAACAACACTCCGAGGTTGAGAAAATATTAAGGCATGGTATGACTAAGAACATTCTTTTGTATGCCAGACCAAACCGACCTGGTTGCTCCATTCACCCGGAATGTACGGCTGGCAACCTGTGTTGAGAATATTGGCAACGCTGACAGGCTTAGCATAAGGACAGAAAATTATTAGCAGGCAGAGTCTGTCAGACGCCACGTCCTATTTTGAGTGTCGATGTGTGCTCTCTATCACCTAATCCTCCCAGTAATTTAGCGTGTCCTACAGAAAAAATTTTTATTTGAAAACTCAGTGCCATCCTTATCATAAACAACTGGAACTACATTAAATGCTTTGGCAGGCAGAAAATGAGCGTAGAGATTTTATGTTCTGAGTGCAATGAGTAATTTTTACTAAATATAAATTGCCATGTTAAATCGATAAGCTTGAGTTTCCAAGTATTGAGAACATGTATCCTATTAATTGATCCTAAGATTGTACATTTTCCCAGAAATTTCTAAGCATCTTTTTTGAGAACTCTGCCCTCTGCAATTTTAATGACCTTTCACCATATCCATGTTCTTCGGACAATGATGTGAGATAGCAATTTATTCAACTCTCTAAATCTGGGTAGAAAAGCAGAGAATACATGGTTAACAGATAAGCTCCAGGACACACAAAAGGTTTGTAATAAGGCAAATAGATTTAAGGAAGAAATGAAAAAGATGTGAAAATAGAAAAGAATAAAGAAAGCAAGGTAAGATGCTTTCAGAGTGAAGAGAAATTGTATGTAGCAAGATTCCACCATTAATTAGGGTCAAAACATCAAGCATGACTATGTTGTTTAAGCAAAGACCTTTATAATAACACATGATTATGTTATTATCCACACCCTCCTTTCTCTGGTAAATTGGTTCTGACTTTAGCTGAACAAAAGAATCACATTAGAACTTTTTATTTATTTTTTATTTATTTTTTTTATTTCAGCTCATCATGGGGGTACATAAGTTCAGGTCATATACATTGTCCATGTCCCTCCCATCCCCCTGAGTCAGAGCCTCAAGCGTGTCCATTCTCCAGACAGTGCGCCTGGCACTCACCATGTAGTCATACCTCCATCCCCTCCCCCCCCACCTCCCCGAGTCAGCACCTTCAAGCATGACCATTCCCCAGAGGGTGTGCAACGCACTCATCATGCAGGCATACACCCATCCCCTCCCCCCACCCCCCAGCTCAGTCTTATATCCAATTGGTATCCTTCCCCAATGTGCTTTTAGGTGATGATCAGGGAAACCAGTTTTCTGGTGAGTACATGTGATGCTTGGTTTTCCATTCTTTGGATACTTCACTTAATATAATGGGTTCCAATTCTCTCCAGGAGAACCAAAGAGATGTCATATCATCGTTATTTCTTATAGCTGAGTAGTACTCCATGGTATACATATACCACAGTTTACTAATCCATTTGTGGATTGATGGGCACTTGGGTTGTTTCCACATCTTTGTGATTGTGAATATTAAAAATTCAGATTTCCAAGCCCAACATAGATCTGAATCAGATTCCAGCAAGGAGGGATCTGGTAATCTGTATATTTTCAAAAGTTCTCCCCAATTAAATGAATGCTATTTAAAGTTGTTCATAATTATAGATCTAAAACCATTGTGTTTAGTTTGCGGCAACCACTGGAAGAACAAAATATTGAAATCATTGAAAGTGAATCCTTTTCAGATATGATTCTACAGGTAGAAGAAGTGTAGGGCAAGAGATTTAACTTTTCATTTCCCACATCTGTGTGTGGTTTGATTTTCTTTTTACCATAAGTACATGTCTTATTCTAAATAGTTTTAAAAACCAGTAAAATTAAAAATAAAGTTTTCCAGATGACTCTGAAAATGAAAGAGGTTTGGGAAGCACTGCTTGCTCTAGGACACAGTTTTAGAGGCATGAATGGGTCAAAATAAATAAGCAAGACAAAGATTTTGCCCATGGCACACTCAGCTGTTAATTCACAAAGGTACTGTCCCTCAGGATTTATGTTTACTTGATAACCAAAATGACCATACCAATTGGTAATATATCCTCTCTTCTGACACCTAGGACCCCCAGAATCTACCCACTTTCCAAAAACTGAAGAGTTAATATCATACCAGGTATAAGAAGGGGTCTCTAGAACATTCCCCAAAGCCTATGGCTGATGTCCCTTTGGATGGTCAAAAATTTGAATAATACCCCTGCTTTCCTTTTATCCCCACAGACTTCTGGTTAACTTAACTGTAGATCCTAAGCCAAACTAATTTTTTCTTTCCCTTAAAAAACCTTGGGAGAAGTCTGCATACATTTAAAGCTAAAGCTTACACAGTTTTACATTCTGGAGAGGCACAATAAAAGGAAGGAATAAAGAACACATGGATACATTATTTAATGAACAATGTAAAAGAACTTCAGCTGAATAGAGGAAACCACATTTTCTCTCAAATATTGGTATCCAAAAGTGCAGCAAAGGGCAATACAATGTCGTAGCCAGTTGTCTTGATTGTGTTGATAAAAGACTGAGTCTTTTTTTATTTTTTTTGGTCTGTGAAGGACAATGCCAGGGTCTATATAACAAATTGCTACTGTTTAAATTATCAGAGCCCTGCCAATGAGTGCTTCAGCAGTCTTCCACAATGCATGGCAAGAGCGGTTGCCAAAAGGTCAGATCAAGAGCCTCCCAGGCGGATTTAGACACACATGCTGGCCCCAGCCCAACCTGCCGGCTTGACTCCCTGGCCCTGCTCCATTGATCATGATGGGGAGTCTTGATTTTTATAGGTTTTTATTTGACCTTGAAAAGTTAAGTTATAGAAAGACTAGCAGGCTCATGCCAGCTCAGAAATGTTTTAGTCACAAGGCAATGCCCAAAAGGGTTTTTATTCAAGCAGTTGAAGATACAGGTGAAGGAGAAAATTGTTTTTGAAAGACTGCTGGGACTCTGAAAATCTAGTTAACTTTGGAAGTATTTCCTGGGATACAATATGGCATTGGGGGTTATGGGGTTTATAAGGTAACTCCAAGCAGTTCTGACTCAATTTCTTTATTCACTA
Source organism: Lemur catta (assembly GCF_020740605.2). Taxonomy (NCBI): domain Eukaryota; kingdom Metazoa; phylum Chordata; class Mammalia; order Primates; family Lemuridae; genus Lemur; species Lemur catta. The sequence continues at coordinate 51,007,583 of NC_059136.1, forward strand.
ATGAACTAGTGATATGAACTAGCATGTTCATTTACCACATGCTATGCTGCAAATTAAGCTTGTAAGATTTCCCCAGCTAAGCTGTGAGCTCCTTCCAAGCTATGAAAATGACTTCCATCTTTATATCCATTGTACATAGCATGGTGTCTGGCACATAGAAGTTGTTCAACTAAAGTTGTTGGAATTGAAGGGAATGAGATTGGATGTAATGGAAAGGGAAAGGAAGGGAAGGAAAGGAATGATATTTAGGAAAATAATTCAATTTAGGAAATTACAATTAATTTTTGCTTCTCTTCTTGATTCTGTAAGTAGGGTAATAATTTCTGCAATGCCTTATCACATGAACAAAGCATAATTTTATAGGAATATCTTTTGGAAAAATGTCTTGAATCTTTTAGATGAAATATTTTAGTAGGTAGAATGGCCCCCCAAAGATGTCCATTTTCGAATTATTGGGACTTCTAAGTAAATTACAGGGCAAAGGAACTTTGCAGATGTGATTAACATTCTAAGGTTATACTGGATTATCTACATTGGCCAAATCTAATCATATGAGCCCTTATCTCACGGCTGAAGTCAAAGAGATTCAAAGTATGAGAGGGCCTTGACCTACCATTGCTGGAGGGGGCCACATGGAACGTGTGATGAAGGAATGTGGGCAGCCTCTAGGTGCAAAGACCAGCTTGTGGCTGACAACCAGCAAGGAAACAGGAACCTCAGTCCTACAACCATAAGAAACTGAATTAAACTGACAACCTGAGTGCTCCCAGGAATGGGAGTGGTTTCTTCCCTATAGCCTTCTATCAGAAACACAGTCCTGTTGAAAACTTGATTTTAGCCCAGTGAGTTATGTGTCAGACTTCTAGCCCAAAAAAATTATGTGGCAATAAATAGGTCTTGTTTTCAGTTGCTAATGATCTAGTAATTTGTCACAACAGCAAAAGAAAATTAATATAATGATATAGTGACTGTATAATTTTCACATTTCTAAATAATTTGGGACTTAAAAGTTTAATTGCGTTTAATAAAATGAATGAAAAAAGTGGATTGCCATATTTTTCCTCCTGTTTTGTCTAGAAAAACACATGGCTTATTAATGCACACATTCATTCAACATATATTCATTGGGAGTCTGTATGTATCGGGTACTAAGGAATGGCCTGTGAACGATAACATCAATACAGGTTACAGTGTTGACTTTAGGTGGAGATTTCATCAGAAGTGATTAGATCATTTGATACTTGACTAGTTTTGCTATGGAAAAGGAACATGTTACCAACACTAATCATATATGTGAATTGGGACTAGCCTCTCTGGATATAGTTTATACCTTGCTAAGATGAAGGTGTAGCAGTAAATCACTGTTTTCCAGTGTGCTGTGGCACCCGGGTGCAACAGGGTATATTAGTGTGTTTGGGTTGGAGTTGGGGAGTGAGGGAAAGGGTTCTATGATCAGAAAAGGACTTTTATAGACTCCCACCAGCCCTCCTACTTATATACCAACATCTGCCCCCACAAACTCTATCTTCCTACCAGTTACCGTAAATGAACTCTTCATGCTGATGCCTAAAGCCTTCTGGATATCTACAGCTGGTGTCTGTAATCTCACTTGTGCCTATAGGAAAATGCTCTAGCAAGTTTCCCCTCTCTGTCCTATGTCATCATTTCTTTACTCTCTTCTGGATCATCATCATAGCTATATAAGCATGTGACTATTCTACCTCAAAAGAAAAAAAGACTTCCTTTGGCACTACTTTGCCCCCATCTTTTCTTTGATCTCATTTGCAGCAAAAATCCTTGGAAAAGTTGCTATACTAATTCTCTCCAATTATCTCTCTGTTCTAACTCTCTCCTAAACACACTTCATCAGGGCTTTGACTCCACCACTTTTCTAGGTCCCCAGTGACTCTGCATTGCTAACTCCAATGTGTAGTTCTCAGTCCTCACTGGACTCGACCTGTCAGGAGCATGTGGCATAGTTGTCACTTGCACTTCCTTGATCCTGGTTCATCATGTGTCTCCCAGGACACCACACTCCGCTGGATTACTTCCTGTCTATGGGCCACTTCTCCATCTCCTTCGCTGGTTCCTGTCCTTCCCCCCAGGCTCCTTGATGGTGGAGGCTCCAGGGTTTATTCTTTGGTCTACTTCTGTTTCTCTCAACACAGTCTTGCTTGGTGACCTATTCAAGTTTCGTGCCTTTAAATGTAAGTGATACGTTCATTGCTTCCAAAGCTGTACCTCCAGCTCAGACCTCCCTCCTGAACTTCTGACTTGTGTCACGCTGCCTTCCCACCATCTCTATTTCTATATCTGTAAAGATAAAAAGCCCAAAACTGAATTCCTGATCTTTCCCCCAAGAAACCGGCCCTATACACAGCCTTCCCCATCTCAGTTGATAGCAACTCCATCTTTTCATTTCCTCAGGCCAAAAACCTGAATGATATCCTTAACACTTCTCTTTCTCTCATACCCCTACACCTAACCTGTAAATGCTCTGACTCTGTATCCAAAAATCTCACCACTTTTCACCATCTCCACTGCTATCCTCCTAGTCAAGATCATAAATATCTCTCACATGGATTGCTACGATGAACCCCTAATGGGTTCCTTGCTTTTGTCCTTGCACTTGTACAGTCCGTTCTCAACACAGCACCTACAGTGATCTTTTTATAACTCAAATAGATAATTTTTTTCTCTGCTCAAAACCTTACAGTGGCTCCCAATTTCACTCAGAGAAAAAGTCAAACACCTTAACTGGCCCACAAAAATCTCCATGAGATACTCTCCCTCATCTCCTCTCCGGTGATGGTCCTTCTTGCTCATTTTGCTTCAGCCACAATGGTCCCTTTGCTCTTACTTAAACATCAGACTTGCTTTTGCCTTAGCATTGGTTACTACCACTGCCTGGAAAGTAGGTACTTGATAGAATAGCCTTTCCATCAAGTACCTGCTTGTATAATTCCTTCCCCTCCTTCAAATCTTTGTTCAGATGTTGTCTTCATCATAGGCCTCTCTTGACCACCCTATGTACTACTGAGGGAAGTCCATCCCCACCCCTGCACTGGTCTTCCTAATTCCCCTAACAGTCCTCTCATTTTTGTCATGGAATTTATCATTTTCTATAATATTTTAGAATTACTTATTTTTATGCTTATTATTTATTCTCCACCTCAACCCTCCAGCATGTATGCCCTAAAAGGACAAGATCTTTTGTTTATTTTGTCACTGAAATTATATACCAGTACCTGGGACAGAGGCTGGTGCAGAGTAGGAATTTAATAAATATTTGCTGAATGAATGAATGAATAAAATGTATGATCAGAATTAATCGGGTTTGTGTACAAATGAATTTCTCAGGAGTTTTAATATATTGATAAGATTTCTGAATTTCCTAATCAAATAGAGTGTGTAATGTTTTCCACACTTATTTGAACACAGAATTCAACTGTTACATCATAGCTATTAACATCTCATAAAACTTGCATTCCATAGCTTAGAAAATGCTACATCAAATAATACTTTAAGTCCCTTCAAACTACAAAATGTATAATTTCATCAGGAAATGTTTTGCAATCTTAAATTGCTAGGCATGGCCTATTCATGGTATTTGATAATTGATTTACTCTACTTTGAGAGAGGTAATTCGCTTTCCTGTGACACATAAGGTCATCAGGCAGAGTTTTTAAGGAGGTGAATTAATTTTACCTCCCTGGTCTCATTTGTACACTTTTGTCCTGCTTGCAATGCATTCCTCTTATGAAACCTGCAACATTCCCATTAGTACAGATTTTTTCAGATCCATTAGAGAAATTAGACATGATGCTCTATATTCTTACCATTTCAAAAATAAAGAAACCTAGGCAGTGAAGGGATTTTTCCCAGGGTCTCCCTTGGTGCCCCATGAAGCAGGCCCAGTGAATATGGTCCACTGTGTCCACAATATGATAGTGTATTTTGTATTATTATACTCTATACTTACCCATATATATTTTTCACTTGTTATCACATGGTATACTGAAATCCTTTCCTAATCACTTCCTCCTTAAATATTCAAGAACCTCACCCTAATTATGCCAATAATTACACATTAGTATCTCCTGCTGCAGATTGTATTTTTCTTTGAGTAATTTATAGTACCTCAGATGTGAAAAAAAATCTCAAATTTTGGCAATAATACATATCCTGATTACTTAATATGATCCTTGCCACTATCTCATTTTAAAAGATGTATTATTTCTGCCATTTTAAAAAGAAAAACAAAAAGCTTCTCTTTTACCTACTTTCCTCTTCTTTGATCCCATTTTCAGCAAATCTCCTAGAGAGAGTTGCTATATTCTCAGTGTCTGCTTGGGTCTAGCGGACCCTGTCTTTGGTCATCTCAGGAAGAGTATTTTCACCGTGTACATCCCAAGGTGCAGATCCTTTTTATTAATCTACTAATTTTCTAAACATTGAAGATAATTTAGCTGAATATGTTCTTAGCCCCAACTCCCTCAAGAAATACCATTGAAGAATATTAGCGGGAAAGACTAGGAGGAATGTGTAGTTGTGTTCCCTGTAGTACTTTTATCTATTCATTTGTTTAAGAAATGCTTCAAGCCCCTATTTGCCTTTTGGGGGGTCTGGGACACAGAGGTGAACAGTGTCTGCTCTTATGGATTGTACCATTTAGTGGAGGACGCAAAGATAAACAAAAAGCAAGAATAGGTTGGGCTGTGCTAAGTGCTATATTAAGGGTAAAACAAGATGATATTCTTGAAAGATTTGGGAAACTATTTAGATTAGGCAATCAAGAAACAGTAAGGAAGTCTCTTTAATGTGAGACCCAGATGGCAAAAAGGAGCAAGACTCTTAAAGAGGTGAGGGAAGAATATTCCAGGGGAGAAAGCTACAAGTGGGACTAAATTCAGTGTCCTCAACTAAGAGAAGAAAGGAATATTTGGCTGGAGCTTGTGAATGAAGCAAAACACAGTGAGAAAAGACTCGAGTGGTTGGCAGAGGCTGGAATGTGCAGGTAGAGGCTAAAGAAAAGAGTTTGAGTTTTATTCTAAGTGGCTTGGGACGCCATCAGAGGCTTAGGCAGGTAAGTGATATGGTCTGATGTCTTCTTTAAACAAATAAAGTCATGCCACTTTTGCATGGAGACTGGATAGTAAAGAAAAGGAGATGAGAGGGAGCTTCAGCCATTGGATTCTGTCTAGTGTACCTTGAAATACACTATGAGGGTCTATTTTCTTTCTGTACCTAAGCTCCCCTGCATATGCTTAATGAGGAGCTTAAGTCTAGGTATAAGTAATTTTAACTTGTTCTTCTTTTGTCTAAGACATTAATAAACATGTTTAAAAAATGGACTTGCTTATAATGAATATAATAATGAGTAACTATTTCTGAAAAGAGAGGAAAGAATATAATCATCCCTTAATTTTGTCTATGAGGTTCCTCAGGTACTTTAATTACCGTCATTATCATCATTGGCATCTCACAGACTAAAAGAGGCCCACAGATACATGGCACAGTGGGTCCCTCACCATACAAAATCCAACTTTATTTCATAACATTTACATGATATCTATGATGTTCTGCATCCTGGGAGGTTCCAACGATATTGAATTAAATAAGGCACAGTCACTATTCACACAAAACAGAGAGTTCAGCCATGGAGACAAGACTATAAACCATAACTGGAATAGAACATGTCTTTTTGGAAACATAATGAGGAAATAAACAACTCTGCATGGAGTGGGGAAGGGGTGGAAAGAGTGTTTGGAGAGGATTGTTGAAAAAACCAGAGTGGAGATTTGGCAGCAAACAAGGGTAGGGAGAATGGAATCTTCACCAGAGGCAATCACCAAGCAAATCATGGAGACTCTGAAAGTTCAGAGTGTGTCAGGGAATCGGTAAAGCTGAACTTTGGGGCTCAAACTCAGGACCATGTTTTGTCATGGTAAGGAAAAATAATTGAACTGTTGCAAACATAAGCCCACAGGAAAATCAAGTTTCACTGTGTCTAATACAGAAAATTTTTTCCTTCCTTTCGTTTAGAAAAGAGTTCATAAACAATCACTTTAAAAAACTGAATTTAATTAATTCCTTGAGAGAAACATTTTTAAACTACATTATCTTTTTCTTGCTATGTGAGGAGTAAATTTCACAATAATTCCCCCTTATTTTTAGTCTTTTTATTTTTCTACAGGCTTTCTGAAGACATAATTCCCCCTTTAATGTGTCCTTTTTTAAATTTATTAATCTTGGGGCCTGGTTTTAATGTTGAGTGTGACATCTTTCTTGTTTTATATTTTCACTTTTTCAATAAGCTGAAAATGAATTTAGGACTTCTCTGGGTTATCCTGAGCCTTGATGTTAATTGTAACTCTCCTCTATTTGGACTGGCTTCCGTAAAAGCCATTTATAGTTGATTGCCTCAGCAATCTTTGTCACAGGAAGAATTAATTTCTTTGAAAGGTTGTGGTTTGAAAGATTCAAAATGATTGCTGCCTTGCCTATTTTAGTGTAATCATATTCACATTCATATATATATATATGCACACAAAATATATATGTATTTCATAAGTTATGGGATTTACAAAGTTGGTCAGCCACTGAAGGTTACTCTGGTATGTGAAACTATTTGAATTTTCTGATCTTGGCAAGAACATTGAGAGCATTTAGTGAAATAATTCAAATTATTGTTACCTCAGACTGAACCTAAATTAATGTTCTGCTTCAGAATTTAACAAATGCATATGTAATGTCACATGGCAGTGAGTCTGTGCAATTTAAATCACCCCTTAATCAGTTTTGCTAAAAACAGAATCCAGGGAAAAAAAGCACCACATCTCTCATCTGCTTCACAGGATTCTCACTCACATGGAGCTCCCTCTAAGGGTCAAGCGAGCTCACTGCAGCACAGAGCCTGCCCAGCCCAGGCAAGGGGTGGTCATGCTCAGCCCTGGGAGGAACACCTTACCTGCACCTCTGTTATCCTCACCACAACATTGAGAAGTAGGTCAGTCCTCTCACTCTTCCCATTTAGGTGATAAGAACAGTGAGGAGTGAACAAATGACCTGATACCCCACAGCTAGAACATACAGCGATCAAGGTTTAGAGCTAGAGTTCTATGATTCCTGACTTCTATATCAATGTGCTCTGAGCCATGATATTAATATAAAGATTAATGATTTCAGTGTAGATAAACCAATAGCATAAGCATCAGCAATAACTAAAGCGTGTTTTTTGCACAGTAAAATACAGCTAGGTAGAAGCAAAGGTTTCTGGGAGATATATGTAAATCAGCACATACATTTTATGCGCCAAGTGCTATCTAGGCATTTTAACTTCTACTATCTCTTTAGTCCTCAAAATAACCCACAGGTAACCACTATTACCCTGTTATTGAAATAGAAGTCTGAAGGTAGAGCATAAATGAACTTGTCCAAGGTCACAGAACAAAAATTGAAAACCTTCTAGTTTAAATCTAAATCCCACTGATTCCAAAGCCTATGCTCTTTCCACTACAAATTGCGTGGGTTTTGGTGGTGAAACTTTGGTCAGCATTCAGTCTTTCCGCTCCTGTCTTCAAGTCTTTCACCAATATTAAGCCATTTCAGAGCAACATGAAGTTTGCTTGTATAATATGAAAAATCTAGAGGCATTTGCTTACAAGAATCCATTTATAATAGGCAGAATAATGACCCCCCCATTATAACTATGTCCTAATACCTGGAACCTATAAATATATTAACAGGAAAAATGGACTTTGCAGATGTATTCTGTTAAAGATCTTGAGATGGGGAGATTATGCTGGATTATCTAAATAGGTTCAATATAATCACAAAGGTATACCACAACTCAAAATTGATTATAGTCCTAAATGTGAAATCTAAAACTATAAAATATCTAGAATAATACATACGAGAAAACATTTTTTTGCCTAGAGTTAGAGAAAGATTTCTTAGATTCAACCATGATCCATCAAACAACAAATTGTTATCCACTATACATCAACGAATCTCAAAATAGCGATGCTGAGTGACAGATGTCAGGAAAAAAGGAGTGCCTACTATATGCTTCCATTTGTATAAAATTCTAGGGAATAGAAACTAAGGTAACAGAAAGCAGATCAATGGTTGCTTGGGGATCAGGAGAGAGGGCAAGGAGGGACAGGAAGGAAAGATTACAAAGGGACCTGCATGTCACCTTTACATACTGGGATATGGTGGTGAACAAGTCAGATTTACTTTCATGGATGGTTTTTGTTTCATTGGAATTTATATTCTGTGTGGAGGAAATCATAGACAAACAAACTATAATTTCAAAAGTGATCACGGCTATGATGAGAATAAAGCAGTCTGATGTCATAGAATGACTGGAGTGGGGATGGCTAGTTGAGACTGGGAGGAGAAAACAGGACAGAGCTCTCTACGGAGATGACATTCAACCCAAACCCAGAGCAAGAAGGTTGTAATGCATAGTGTTACAGATGGAACAGCAAAGGCAAGATCCCCAAGTATGAAAAGCGCTTAGGGAATCCATGGACAGAATGATGACCAGAATCGCTAGAGCAAAGAAAGGGAGGAAGAGAAAAAATGGAGCTGTTGTAATTATCAATTTTTAGTATAATTCCCAGCTGGAATCTGGTAAGATTCTAGTGAGACAGACTAGCTTTCTGGATAGGGGGAGATGGGATTTGGGGAGCATGCTAGTCTCATTAGCAGCACAAAGACAGTAAATTTCTTGGATACAGAGACTGGAACCCTGTCTGGCTAATTCACCACCATCTCTCCAGCACTTCATTCCTAGCAAACATTCACTTAATGTTGATTAAATTAGTGAATTTGTAAAATCATCTCTAAAATTGGCATTTTAATTTTATATCTTAATTTGGGAGCAATATTCTTCATTTAACTTATTCAAGAACCTTTTATTGGGTTTCTTCCTTACAACAGATACTGTACTGAGGACTAAAGATACAAAGACAAGAGTCCGTCCTACTTTCAGAGAGTTTATAGTCTACCTAATTTATCAGAGCTTACATCATAACTGTAGCTTTAAAACATGTCTACAAGGATTACAGGTACCATGAGACCAATTATTCATGAAGTATAAAAAGTTTTACTGATAGTAGAAATGCACTCTACTGAATTACAAAAGGGGTCTCATAATAGGTATAATACCCATATCTTTTCTAATTCAGGATTGAATTTGAACCATTCTTTAACCATTTCCCACAGTGCTGCCTCCTCAGCAGTTCCCACTGCCATGCTCACAGAACAAAATTCTCTTCCAACTATAGTTGACAGATGTCTGAAAAGCTAGGGTTGTTTTGATTTTTTTAGTCGAAGTAATGCAGAATGTGATTATTTTATTTTAAATGGATTTGGATAGCTGTAAATACTTTCTACAAAATTCAGGTAACAGCTGGTCTGACTACCTTTGTGGAGTGATTTTAAAATTTACTTAAATTTTTGTCTATTTATGGAAGTTGAAGAATTAAGGACAAAATTATATTCACTGAAAATTAGCTAAGGTTTCAAAAAGGTTGTTTACATGAACATCTCAAGATGATGAAATAATGGGAGTAAAGAAAAATGTAGACATTTCAACTAGTAACAGTAGACATTTGTGCACATGATGTTTTTCTTTTAAAATACACTTTTAAATATCCTACTCAGCGGAAGATTGCACTACTCTCCAATAAAGTGAAATAGCTTTGACACATACAAGGTAAAGTAGTGTAACCTGTTTAGGAGAAAATTTTGAAATATGGATCAAAAGTCATAAAAATATATATGCTATTTGATCTAGAAATTCTACTTTCAGAGATATATCCTAAATGTTTCTCAAATTTATCTTCCAAAGAAACTTTGATGATGCAAATAAATCCAATTTCTCCTACCCATATTCCCCTAATAGCCTCCCCACTCTCAAACTACCTTCCCAACAGCTTGAAATTTTTTGAAAATTCTAGTTTTATATTTAAAATGTATGCATATTTTACATTCTACTCCATTACAAAACTGTGTGTTAAACATAAAAACATTAAGTTTATTCTGTGACTTCCTGTGACAAAATGAAAACTGGAAAAATGTAGCCTCCATTTGATTAGAAGCAGAGTAAGAAAGCAATTAGGCAAGTGAGCAAAGACGTGCCAATGATAGCGATGACAGTGGTTCTTTAAAATTGAAATAAATCCTAAACAATGCAAATCTGCTAAAATTGAAGATTGTTCTGATAAAGTATCATATTGTGGAAAACTACACTGCTATTTAAAATTTTTGTGAGGACATATATTAACAAAAATACATGATCATGATATAGTATCTAAATAAAAAAATAAGTAAAACAATATAAAAAGCTAGTCCCATTTTTGTAAATATTTGTGTATTTGTATATCTCCCCAATTTAAAACATATATATTTATCCCCACCAGAATATGTCAACAGAACCTATATCAAGAGAATCAGAGTAAAAGTATTTTAAAGTAATGTATTAGAATATATTTAAGGTAAGCAAACTAGGAACTGTTTATGTATAACTGAATGTATTTTCAAAATATGCATGAATGATTTATGTAATTTTTATGGGGACATTTTGCATATCTGACTACAAAGATATACATATCTATACAAAATGTTATCACTAGCTATCTTTGTAGTATGACATAATGGGTACATTCCATCCATTATCTTTTTTTGCTTCTCTCTGATTGTTATTAAAATAAATATAAATTATGGGACTATAAATTGCACATGTAAATAACAATGGAAAAGGTACAGTTTTTATATCGATCCCACATTTCAAACTTCATACATATTAGATGTTGATTGCCTCGATGTTGTTTTAAAAGTCCATAAGAATGAAGAACATCTAGTGAATTATACACATCCTAACATTTCAGCTTCGAGTCTTTACACAGAGCTCCCCCACACAGTTCAGGACTTAGGTCCCACACACATTTCTCTCTCTCTGTTAATGTAACAAAATCTTAGTGTATCACAGCTGTTTTGTTTCTAGTTATCACTAATTAGTTCTTTGGAACTAAACACCAGAGGAGTTTACCCTCTTCCCAAGTAATATCGGTCACCTGCTGACTGTCTTGCTGTTGTGAGCACTGGTTTTCCGGCATTTTTAATCATGTGCCACTGTGGGTAATAAAACTCGACCAAACTCCAATGTATGTATATTTATTTATTTGTAGTATACCCATACACTGCATCAACATATTGTGTTAATACACTGCATAGTATTTCTAACTGTGCTTCTCTTTCTTCTATTCACGATATAGCTGCCAGAGGGATCCTTTTCAAACCTAAGTCAAATCATGTCACTAGACACCTCCAGTGGGTCCCCATCTCACTTAGAACAAAACTCAAAGTCCTTAAAATGGTCCCAAAGGCCTTATACTTTTTCATAATCTGGTTACCACCTTTTGGTCTCCTGTCCCCACTCTGTTCAAGGCACACTGGCCTCATTGCTACACCATGAGCATATATTTCCAAGGCATATTTCTGACTCAGGGCCCCTCTCCCTCTACCTGGAGTCCTTTTCCTCCAAATTGCCACGTGGCCAGTCCTTCATCCCTTCTAGTCCCTGTTCCAATGGCATCTTCCCAGGAAAGCCACCCTGACTATTCTAGTTACAATGCAACTCACTCTGCCCATCCACAGCATTCCCTATCTGCCCCCTCCATTTACTTCTCTCTAGAGCACTTATTACCTCTCATATACTGTATAAATAACTTACGTTTCAGATCATCTGATTCTCCCATACAGGCAGAGATTTTTGCCTTTTGGGTCCCTGCTGTATCCCCAGGACTAAGAACAAGAATTTCCATCTGGTAGCTGCTCAATAACTATTTTCTGAATGAATATACTAAGATTTGGGGGACTCTTCAATAGTTGAGTATTTCATACGTTTTAAAATCATTTATTTAAATGATTCATATATTTTATTGTATCTACTGAGGGGATATAATACTTTAATAGCTTTTCTTATGTTAAATGAGCTTTGGTTTCTATTTTTGAGTTAACTCTTATTTTATTTTATGCTTGGTGCAATTCAATGCTATTGTATTTATTTAGGATATTTATACACAAAAATCATGTAAATATAGAGTTTCTTTTCTTGTGCTCATTTTGTCAGATTTTTTCAAGACCATGCTAATTTCATATGACTGAGGGTCAATGGAAGTTCTTCTCGCAACAGATCCGCCAGTTTTAGTTGACAGGGTTGTTACGAGTTTTAATCTTTTACATATACACACACACGTATATGTACAAAGATACATACACATACATGCGCACATATATGGTGTGATAGCATGAGAGACTGAATCAGGGTGTGCTGGGAAGAAATCAGTTTGAACCATAATTCTGTTTATGTGATAATGCTTAGCATGGAGTGCCCAAACTGGAGGGGGGTGAGAAGGGCCTTCTTCCAGGGTGTACCTGGTGTGGGGATCAGAGCTGGAGCACAATGAGGAGGGTGTCCACAAAGAGGGGAGCCTGTCATGTGTGCCACTTCCCGAGCTGCATGGGCAGGGTGCCACTGGGTGGGGGCAGCAGCCAGAACCAGAAGTAGAGCCTGAGCAGGGTAAGGAGGGCCTCTGTGTGGATGAGTGGCTTGGCATGGGCAGTTGAAACCGAAGCAGAAGGAGGAAGAGTAACTCCACGCAGGGGGAGGTGGGATTTGTGCAGGGGAGGGGATGGCAGTGCAGACAGGAGGTTAGCTGCATACCAAGATTTATCAAAAAAGTAAGTAAAGGATATTTTAAGCTAGATCTTTCACTGTAGGAAAAGGAAGGTACAAATATGGAAAAAAAGAAAACTAGGGTGCATATATATGTGTATCCACATGTATTTCTCTCTCAATCTATACATATTAAAAATTGCAAGTCCATATTGATACTTCCAGTTCCAATCCAACACCACAGAGTTCATTTTAGGGTATGTGTGTGTGTATATGTATATGTATATACATACAAATAGGTATACATACATGAGCATACTGCTAGCTCTGTCCACTGTTGGGGCTAAAACAGTGACATTTCAATAGAATATTGAGCACTCCCAGTCCCCTTGTCTTATTTTCCAATTATGCTATTCTCCACTAAAGATTCAGTATCCTTGAAGAAATGGCTGATTTCAGCACTGGGTTAGGGAAAGCACAGGAGAGACCATTTGCTCCGGAAAGCAAGCAAGTGTCCCTAGTATGAAGGAGGCTCCCCAGTTAGCTTGAAGGGGCTCCCATGGCCAAACTGGTGAGGGGCACAATTTCAGCATCTAAATAAATATATTAACAAGTTATAATTCATTAAATAAAACATGAAAATTAAAAATATGAGTCAATAGTCATATAAATTAATGCATGAATCCATTGATATTTTGAAAAGGACTGAGATATTTACATAATTTCGAAGCGTCACTCAAAATATTTATTAATTGCAAAGGGGAAAGAGAAACTTTAAGTACAGAATCCCGGAAGACACCACCTTAATCAAGTGATTAAAGCAAATGTCATCAGTTATGGGACAAATTGATATCATGTGACAGCTGTTGGAATGCAACAAGAAGAATACAGAACTGCTTCAGTGATATTCCTGTCAAAGGTATATAACCTGAATCTACTCGTGAGGAAATATCAGACAAACTAAATTGACAGGTGCTCTATAAAATAACTGGCCTATAATCTTTAAAAGGCTCAGTGTCATAAAATTGAAGGAAATTCTAAAGATCTATTCCAAATTGAAGAAATCTAAAGAGATGTGACAACTACATTGTAGGATTTAATAAGCTTCCGGCTTGGATATTTTCAATATAAAGACATTATTGGGACAAGTAGTGAAACTTGATTGGGGTTCGAGTATTATTTGGTAGTAACTTATCAATATAAATTTCCTATTTCAGATGGATATGTCTTGGTTACATAGGAGAAAATGTCTTGTTTGTACAAAATATACACTAAACATATATGAAGTAAGAGAACAACAGGTCACCAACTTACACTCAAATGGTTTCAGAAAAAATAAAAAGTTTTTTTTTTCCTTTACTTACAACTTTTCTGTAAGTTTGCTCTTGTTTCAGAATTTGAAAAAATCATTGAAAAAAGAAAATGCAATTTAGATCATCTCATTCTTTTACTTAGAAATCCCTTAATTTCTCCTCACTGCCCTCAGAATACAGTTGTTGTATAGTCAGGATATTAACATTCCAGCCTTTCTTTTCAGTTCTTGGAATGTACCATGTCCTTTCTGTCTCAGAATCTAAGCACCTGCCATTCCCTTTGCCTGAGGCACTTTTCCTCTGCTCGTTGCAAAGCTCCAAGGTTTCAGCTTAAATGCACTTTTCCAACCTAGGTGAGCTTCTCCGGTTGTCTGCTCACGTGGGCCCCACATTCGTCCTTAGCAGGACTTCCCGTGATTATAATTAATTGTTCCACATATGACTACTCCTCTAATGAACTACATGAGTATCAGGACCTTCCCTGTCTTATTTATAGCCTCTCCCAGATTTCATGAAGTGCCTAGCACATAGCTATATATTAAATAAATTAAACTTCAGGACATTCATTTGAAATAAGTGTTGTTCCACATTTTAACTATGAGGGTACTGAAGCCCAGAAAGATTAAGTAAAATGTTCAAAGTCATATAGTTAGTAAATGAAAAACCACAATGAAAACTCAGGTCTTTCTGACTCCAAACCCCATGCTGTTAACTATGTCACATAGTTGAGCCAAGGTTGGTAGGTCCAGTGCTTAGGTTTATAGGGTACTCAGGAGGAAAGGGGATCGAGAGTCACAGGTACAGATCTAGAACCAAATGCTGACATCCCTCCACCCTCCTGGTTTCCTTCTCTTATGCTTTTCTGTTTCACAAAATTCACTGGATTAGGCTGTAGCCCCAAAGGTGAGCAATTATGGGTTTGGTGCCTTTTTCTTGTGATTCCACTTTTTTCCATTACATAACTTAAAAGAGTGGATGTATATAGAGCCCCTATTCCAGGGATGGTCACAAAACAGACACTGAATAAATGGGTGGATATTTTATTCCCTTTGTCAGTCTATTCATGTTATAAATAAAAGGAGGAGTGACCATAGGCAGCTTTGGAGAAGTTTTTTTTTCTGGAAATAATCATGTTTGCTTTGTATTATGCCATCCTCATTGGTGCCTATGACAGTGTCACGCACATAATAACTCATGCCCCTAACATGTTGCTTTACACAGTGTTAGATGTTCAACCATCCTGGAAGATGATCTGTTGCAGCGTGATAAGGGAGATGGGGAACACAGAGACACAGCGAGGAGGATGGAGGAGCCAGATAACTAGACCGAGACGATAGGTTTACATGGGAGCAGCGAGTCACAAAGCTGGGTAAGATCATATGGTGGAGCATCTGGGAACGGTTTCAGTGCTTATAAAATTCAGTAAGTAGACCCGAAATGGGGATGATCGTCACCAAGCTTCCACTCCATCTTCTTAACTTGTCTTTACCCTAGTGATTGCTCTGGCTTGTCTCCTTTCTTCTTCTGTTCTATTTCTGAGTCTGTGGTAAGAGAGTCTAGTTTTCAGATCTACAGTTTATAATTCAGGCTGGAAAACACTAATTCGAATAATAGGAAAACCATGTGTGGCTTCTCCCTGGAGCGTTGGCTCTGGATTGGTAATATTTTCTGATCCAGCTCCTGATTTTTCAATATTTGATAACACACATAAGTTTTCAAACTCGAGTGTGCCTCAGAATCACTGGGAGAACTTGTTAAAACACAGATTTTTGATCCCCATTTCCCCGAGTTTTTGACTGAGTAATCTGGAGTAGGGCTCCAGAATTTGCAATTTGCATTTCAAAAAAGTTCCCAGGTGATACTGATTCTAACAGTCCAGGGACCACACTTTGAGAATCAGTCTTAAATTACCAACCTTCTCTCCCACTCCATATATATATATATATATATTATATGTGATTTTCCCATCCTCCAATATACCCTCATCCATATCCTAGAATTGGGCCATGCTAGAACACTGGACAAATTTCTTGCATGACATGCCCTTTCCTACTTTCATTGTACTATTCATTGTAGTCTCTCTATTTGGAACACCTTCCTATGGCAGCCATAAGAATGGCCCCAGCAGACCTTTAACAATAGGAAACATAATTTTCCAAGGGCCCAGCTGCTACCTTCTGAAATCCATCATCTCTGGTTGGTTGCCACATCTCCCCAGGCTGGTGCCAGCCCGTGATTGAGTGCAGCAGGGGCACTGAGGCAGGTCCATGCCAGAGAGACTTTGACTCAAGGACTCCCCAGAAGTCTTGCCAAACTCTCCCTAGGCTGCAGGGTGGTCTGGGACAATTCCACCAACCTTCTTTCCCTCTCTCCTTCACAGGATCACATTTAAACCACAATATGAAGGCTCACCCAACCTCTCATGTCTCTTTTACCACAAACTTTTCTTGCTCTCAAACAAAAATTGATGGAGAAAAAAAGGGATCATGGAGGGTTATATCAGTTAAGAAGGGACAGAAGGGTCACTTGTGCTGGCTAAGTAGGGCCATGATAAGCAGAAGTCAGGGAGAGTGCTTTGGAGTAGCCTTTAGCAGTCTGCTTGGAACTGAGAGAAAACCCTCTCTTTTGGCCCTTTAGAGAGTAGCTTTTTAGTTACAGAGAGTGGGGGATCTTTAGGGAAAGAGAGACTGGGAATGGGACCTCCAACCAGCCACTTCATAACTTGACAGCTTTGGGTAAAACACTTAACCTCTCTGCCTCCGTTTCTCATTTGTAAAATGGGAGTGAAAAGGGATGTGGTGAACTGGAAGTCACTAGCTCAATGTCCACCATAGAGCAGGTGCCAAATAATTGATTCTCCCTTGTCCTTGAATAGCTGATATTTTGAAAGGTAAAAAAAAACAACAGCTGAAGGTAAGAAATGGATTTCAGAACACCAGGGATCATATGCAGTTCCATATGGCAGATAGTGGCAGCAGACTTGCAGCAGTGGTGGCAAGACTTGGCCTGGTTTCAGACACTGTACTGAGATTCTGGCACAGGTCACCAGTTATACCACCCCCTCCTCCTCTCCTCACACGTTAAGACAAGAATCTGGAGGTTTAATCATAGTCTTAACAACCCTCCCCCAGTGATCCACAAAGGAAGTGGCTTCAGCAGGATTGCTACATCACCCTTCTAGACAGAAAGGAAAAGCAGACAGTGCTCAGCAAAGAAGCATTGCAGAAGAAATAGTTAGGCCACACTAAACACATCTTGGACTAAAATATAATTATAGCTAACATTTATTAAGTTTTTACTGCATGCCAGGCACTGCACTTGACACCTTATAATGCAATCTCATTAACTCTTCTCAATAACTCTAGGCAGAAATCCTGTTATTATCCCAATTTTACAGATGAAAACCTGAAACCCAGAATGTTTATTCGATTTGCCCAAAGTCACACTCTTGGCAAGTTGTAAATCTGAGATAAGACCCTGATGGTGTGACTAGACTCATAGTCATGTTATATTGGTAAGAAAAATCAAATACAGAAGCAATTGGTTTTATTTTTAATAGCATTATTGAGGTATAATTGATATACAAAGAACCACATAGATTTAATATGTTCTATTTGAAAAGTTTGAACATATGCAAACACCCATGATACCATCACCACATCAAGGTAATAGACATATCTAACACCTCCCAAAGTTTCCTTTGTTTCCCTTTGTTTTGTATTTTTTGGGGCACTTTTGTTTTGTTTTGTTTGTTTTGTTTTGGCAGTAAGAACACTTAATATGAGATCTACATTCTTAACAAATTTTTAAGTGTGTAATACTGTATTGTTAGCTGTAAGGCATTATGCTTTACAGCAGATTTCTAGAATTTATTCATCTAACATAACTGGAACTTTATACCCATTGAACGACAACTCCCAATTTTGTCTACTCCCCAGCCCCTGACAGTCACTACTGTATTCTGTGCTTCTAGGAGTTTGACTACATTAGATACCTCATGTAAGTGGAATCAATCAGCATTTGTCCTTCTGTGATTGGCTTATTTCACTTAGCATAATGTCCTTCAGATTTATCCATGTTGTCACAAATAGCAAGATTTCCTTCTTTTCTAAGGCCAAATAATATTTCATTGTATGGATATACTACATTTTCTTTATCCATACTGCTGTTGATGGGCACTTGGGCTGTTTCCATACCTTGGCTACTGTGAATAATGCTGCAGTGAATATGGGAGTGCAGACATCTCTTTGAGATCCTGATTTCAATTTTGGAGGGTTTATATCCAGAAATGAAATTTCTGGAGCATATAGTAGTTCTATTTTTAAATTTTTGAGGAGCCTCCACACTGTTTTCCATAGCTGCTATATCATTTTACAGTCCCACCAACAGCGTACATGGATTCCAAGTTCTCCACATCTTCCTTAACGTTTGCTATCTTTTGTTTTTGTTTTTTTATAATAACCATCCTAACAAGTATGAGACTATATCTCATTGTCGTTTTGAGTTGCATTTTCCTGATAATTAATGGTGTTGAGCATTTTTTGATATATTTATTGGCCATTTGTATGTCTTCTTTGGAGAAAAGTCTGTTAAAGTCCTTTGCCTATTTTTTATTTAATATTTGTGTTATTTGGGTTGTTCTTTTTTTTCTGCCATTGAGTTGTACAAGTTTCTTATATATTTTGGAAATTAACCCTTTATAAGATATATGGCTTGCAAATATTTTCTCCCATTCCATAGGTTGCCTTTTCATTCTGTTAATTCTTACCTTTGCTGTGTGGAATCTTTTTACTTTGATGGAATCCCCACTTGTCTATTTTTGCTTTCATTGCCGGTGCTTTTTGTGCCATAGCCAAGACATCATTTCCAAGACCAATGACAAGAAGTTTTTCCCCTACAGTTTCTTCTAGGATTTTTACAGTTTATGTTCTTGCATTTAAGTCTTCAATCAATTCTGAGTTTATTTTTGTTTATGATGTAAAGTAGGGGTCCAATTTCATTCTTTTGTATGTGGATATCCAGTTTTCCCAACACAATTTGTTGAGGAGACTGTCCTTTTCCCATTGTGTATTCTTGGCATTCTTGAAAAGATCAGTTGACCATATATATGTGGGTTTATTTTAAAATGTAGACATCACAGATGTAGCTACAGGCTTTAAAATCACATTATGGTTGACTAAAGACACAGAGATTGTCCATGTAAACTTTAAACCCAGTGCTAAAATTTTGGTGTGTTCACTTTTTTAAAATGTGATTTCCACCATGATTTGGCCAGTCCCACTAATTTGGAAGCTTTCTCTGGAAAGGGTTGGGATCGGGGGGTTAATAAAAGAGTATGAGGCACATGAGAAAGCAGTACTGCAAGGCTACAAAAGGAATGGCTGTTCAGAGCTTCTAGATCATGGTTGCTCTCTATCCATCTATTGCCCCATGTGCATTTTATATATAACACTTCTATCCTAATGCCCTGGATGTCACTAAGAATTTCAGGTATTCTTTCATATGCATGTACATGCACACACACACCTACACACCCAGACACACACACACACACCCAGACACACACACACACACACACACCTCCCTGGTAACTCTGGATGTTAATGCCAAGCATAGAAGTTAGCTTGTCTGCCAGATTATTGGTGAGCATATGCACTTGGAAAAAATACTGATAATCCTATTTCAAGCTACTTATGAATAATGGAATATAATAAATATCAGCTTTAAATAGAAGCCATAATTATCAAGAGATCTTTTAATGTGATTTTCAAAAAAAAATGTGTCCAAAATAACCTTAAGTGTCAATGATTCCCACCATCTTCAATGTTCAATTGAATTCAATAAACATTTATTGCACAGCAATATCATTAAACGAAACCTCAAAGACTTTAAAGAGGTAGATATTCATGCAGTGAAGAACATTCCAAGTAGATACACAGGAAGTGCAAAGACCGTATGTGGGAGCATACCTAGTACGTTTGAGTGTGCGGGGGTAAGTGCAAAATCAGAGTACATCCTCCAGGGATGAAAATGTAATTACTTTACTATAGTAATTTGAATTTTTATAAATTAAACAGAACTGTAAAAGTTAAAACCTAGCTGTTGGGAATATTTTTAGAACACATACATGTTCAGCTAATTCTTCTAGAAGAAATAGAAAATATTTGGAAAGTGATAGAATACAAAAGGAAGAAGAGAGTCCTGGCACAGCTGGTGCCTCTGTTGTGCTTAATAGATCAGTGATGGCTCTCAGCGTCTGCTGCCATCGGCTGCCAGCGTAGTCTTCTGCCTACAGCCACCTGTGAATTAGGCAACAAGGTTCACAATCCTCTGAAAAGGCTGTGGCTTTGCTGTTTGAAATTTTGGTCACAGCAAGAGAAGCCTTCCAAGAAATAAATGTTCCTGTGCTCCACAGATCATGAACATCCTTAGGCCATTCCGAGTGACATTTACAGCAGGTGTCTAATTAGCAACTGTAAGTTCATCTCTAATGAGAGTATCTGTGATCACTGATAAAATACTCTCCCTGAACGCCCTCTTCCAAACATGGAGCATTAGATTCTGTATAATAGAGCTCATGTATGTATGTATATACTTTGTTTTCATGACATCCCTGCAGCAACCTTGTGAGGTACGTAAAACATGTATGAGTTTCATTTGACTGTTAAGGTTCCTGGCCAGGGCCTCTGCACATACGTGGGCATGTTATTCACTACACAAGGAGACCTGGCTAAGGAGCAAGAGAGTGTTGATATCCATTCCATATTCTGTTCATCAAACATAGTGCTGTGGGGCCACACCCACCCAGAGGGGGAGCCTTTTTCTAATTTGTGTATAAGAACCATATGGGCTAGAAGTAGCTCTATATTTGGGTCTTGGGATTAGATGACTTGCCCAAGACCCATCCAGAAATTAACTCCCCTCTTTCTCTCCTAATCAAATTTCTCTTAATTAAATTTGTATTTCACTACAATACACTCACTAAAACAGAATTCAAGGCATTGTTAACACAGATAAATAACTTTCATTCTTAGGACACTTTGCAAGCATCAGGTTGACTTTCATCCCACTTTTAGGTCGTTTTCCAATTTCATTTTGACTTTTTCTTTACTATACACCCTACCAAGTCTACTAATCACAAGTTGACACAGATCCTCAGTAAAGCAAAGGGCTCTACAAACCACAGGACTAATTTAAGCTATATAAATATGTGAATATCAATTACAGAAGTAGATGGAAAGAAAATTAGATACTATCACAATTTTATTAAAATTGATGTTTCTAAATGATTTATTTGACATAGAAAATTTAGTTTTATACATTATATCAGATGTTTATATACTTGAGTTTCAGTAATCACTGAGTATTTTCACTTTGAGATACACAAATCTCTGCGGCCTCTCAAGGGGTGAAGAATGGAATAAGAATGTTATAAAATTTTGCTTACAGTTTGACATTTGTATTCCCCTTTATTTTACATGTAATCCTCAGAAACCTGGAAGGTAAGATGCCACCTCCCCCAGGGAGCCTCCCTCCCTCCTTCAGTCTGAGTTAAATGCCTCATTCCATGCTCTGAGAGTTCCTCTTGGAGGACTCTCATTATTACTGCTGCCTCTGATCATGTTTACTTTTCTATATCCCCTAATAAATGATATTTCCTGGAGAACAGAGACCATGTCTTTTTTGTATTCACAACATAAATCATAGTAGATTAAGAAATATTTGCAGAATGATTGAGTGGAAGAGAAGATAATGTTAAATTTGTTCCTATAGACTTAAATTCATAAATGAAGAGTGTACTTTCATGCTTCCCTCCCCCAAAATCTGTAGAAGATATCAGTGAGTCACATGGACAAAAATTTAGAAGACACACAGGTACACAAACAGACATTACTCATTATTAGAGACACCTCTTAACCTGTTTTGGGTCCTCAAAGTGAGCCTGTCCATCATCATGCTACAGAACAGGAAATGGGGAAGAGGTAAAAGCATCGGCTAAATATGATAAAAATGAGGGGGAAATGTGTACATAAATACATACATAGGACCAATAAAAACATCTATAACCATGTCACCAATCTAGCAAACTTGAAAGGAAATACCATGAACTAATAGAAAGCATAGGTTTCAGTCCCCTCTTGCATTCCTTGTTGTTACTCTCTTCTCTTCCAAAATATAGACTGGCAAGTTAACCTTTCCAAGCATCAAAGTCCCCATTGATAAAACAATGAGATTTAACTAAAGTTTTTTCTAACCCTAACTTTCCATGAACAACAAGAATTTTCACTGTCAGTCTCTCATACTTCTGCCAATGTTCCAGAAGGGGGCAGCATTTATTCACAGTAGGGAAACCCAGGAAAAAGTTTTTATATTTGCTAGCCTTTAAAGCAGTGAAGAAAGGGGTATTTGAACTCATTCTTGAATTTGGTAAAAGTATATGAGGGTGTCAAAAGTGGAAAAGTGAGCAGAAATCCTGGTATCCTCTCTGCTATGTGAGTATTTAGTGAGGAACCAGGCAAATAGCTCTGTGAGAAAGAGATTCAGGCCCTCTTGTTCACTCACCATTGAATTCCTGATGCTGAGTACAGTTTCTGGCATATGGTAGGTGCTCACTAAATGAATGGTACATACAGAAGAGGGATGGAATGGGTTCCCAGGGCTAGGCCCATGCGTAAGTGTGAAATAGGCAAATCTACCTGTGGAGCTTCTCTCCTTGCACCTCCTTCTACAGCCCATTCCTCCTCCCATGACCCTACACAGTTCCTACATCTGCCGCTCTCCTTACCCCCCGAAACCCTTCCTCTTTACAATTATTGATTCTTCTACATATTTACTTAACAAATATTTCGAACACCTGATGTATATCAGGTTTTGCCCTGCCTCCTCTGCCCTAACAAAATACCCACTAATTAACCTTATGCCTTAAGATATAATAGTTCCTAAGGGTAACTGTATTGGGAAGCAGGGTTAGAGCTGGGATTGATCTGCATTTTAATATATTCCAGGAAATATATATATTCCAGGGCTTTATAACACAAAAATGTGAGTGGGCATATAAGGTAGTGAAGGTGATAGTTTGTGGCAAGAGGATGTATTTAACTCCCCTTTAATCCCACCTCCTATGTGAGCTTCCCCAAGAGTAGCCTTGATTGCTTTGTTCCCAAACTGTGAAAATGGGAGGGGCAAAGGCAATTTAGAGGTCACTCATTCCACCTGCTTCATTTTGTATATAAGGACTGTTACTTTCCCAGGGTATACTAGTTGCAGAGCAGGGTCTAGATCCAGTTATCCATGATCCCTGTCCAATGTACTCTCTAGAGGTGTGATACTCTTTTTTTTTTTTTATTTAAATCACTCCCATCCACTCACTGTTTACTACAGATTTTTTTTAATGGACTTCATTTTTTAGGCAAGTTATAGGTTCACAGAATAGTTAAACTTATTGATTAGTTCTTTCATGAATTGTGTCTTTGGTATTGTATCTTTTGTCATCACCAAACCCAAGGTCATTTATACTTTCTCTTATACTATCTTCTAAGGGTTTTATAGTTTTATGTCTACATTTAGGTCTGTGATCCATTTTGAGTTCATTTTTGTGCCAGGTATAAGGTCTGTGTCCAGATTCATTTTTTGCATGTGGATATCCAGCTGCCTGGCACCATTTGTTGAAAAGATTAACTTTGTTCCAGATTTTAGCCTTTGCTACTTTTCAGAGATCAGTTCACTAAGTTTGTGTTGGCCTACTTTGGAGCTCTTTATGGACCTATTTGTCTATTCTTTTGCCAATACGATGCTATCTTGATTACTATAGCTTAATAGTAAATCTTGATGTTGGATAGTGTCAATTAATCAATTTTATTTTCATCCTTCAATTTTTGGGTGTTTTGCCTCGCCATATGAACGTTAGAATTGATTTGTCAATATCCACAAAATAACTTTTTGGGATTATGATTGGGACTGCATTGAGTCTACAGATCAAGTTAGGAAGAACAGACATCTTGACAATATTGAGTATTTCTATTCATGAACAGGGAATATCTCTCCATTTATCTATCTAGTTCTTCTTTGATTTCTTTAATCAGAGTTTTGTAGTTTTCCTCATATAGATCTTATACATATTTTGTTATATTTATACCTAAGTATTTTACTTTGGGAGGTGCTGATGTAAATGATATTGTATTTTTAATTTCAAATTCCAATTGTTCATATAGGAAAACATATTGCTGCATATAGGAAAACAATTGACTTTTGTATATTAATACTGTATCCTATAACCTTTCTGCAATTGCTTAGCAGTTCCAGAAGTTTTTTTGCTGATTCTTTCAGATTTTCTAGATTGACAATCATGCTATCTATGAACAGAGACAATTTTATTTCTTCCTTCCAAGTCTGTAAACCTTTTATGTCCTCTTCTTGCCTTATTTCATTAGCTAAGACCTCCAGTATGATGTTGAAAAGGAGTGATGAACAAGGAGTGCCTTGCTCCTGATCTTAGCAGGAAATCTTCTAGTTTCTCATCACTGAGTACGATGTTAGCTGTAGATTTTTTGTAGGTGTTCTTTATGAAGTTGAGGAAATTCTCCTTTATTTCTAGTTTGCTGAGAATTTTTATCACGAATGGGTATTGGATTTTGTCAAATGCTTTTTCTGCATCTATTATGATCATATGTTGTTTTCTACTTTAGCATGTTGATGTGGTGGGCTACATTAATCGATTTTCAAATTTTAACTCAACCTTGTATACCTGGAATAAATCCCACTCGGTGGAGGCATATAATTCTTTTTGTACATTGTTGGATTTGATTTGTCAATTTGTTTTAGAGAGATTACTAGGCTCTCCAATGAATCTGCTCCCTCTTTCTCCAAAACTAGAATAATAATCCTGGTCCCTGATACTTCTCAAAAAGTTCTGTGCTGCTAATGTGCAGCAATGGTGGAAGCCCATTAGCTCAAGAGTTAACCCTGATTCTGAGATTGGCTCTGCCACTTCCCAGCTACATAAACCTGGGCCAGTCATTTACCCTCCCGAGCACAGTCATTCACTTATCATGTAAACACTAAGGACATCAAAACTGGCATCTAAAAACACCTTCTCAAAATTTCAACTACATTACTATTCATTATATTTTGGTTGAGATAATGAAATGCACTTTGTATGTAAAAGTACTTATTTTTCCCTCTCTTTTCACCATCCTAAGATTGCACTTCTCCATAAAGCATGTAACCAATCAAGACTTGCTGTGCACCCTGTTTTCTGGAAAACTTGAGCCATGATGTTCCTCTAAAGTGTCATCATTATTAGGAACATCATCACAGCATGTTTTCTTTTCATTCATATACTCTTTTTAAATTGTCAGATGCTCATCAAGGCCATCCCTAGTGAACAATTTTATTCAGGTGAAATCAGATTTAAAAAGACACCAAGAGCAGCCAGAGGAAGAAAATACATCCCAAAAGGGCAAAGTGCAGATTAAGGGTTTGCCTGTAAGTACGGAATAGCTGCCCCTTCTGTTTTAGGAACTCCTCTGCGTTAGCAGCCATCTGACTGGTGCTAACACTCCCCGCCAAGTTCCTCATCAGAAGCTTCCTTTTGGGACTGTCAAGTCACACAGTCCTTTGAGGTGGGCATATGGCAATAAACACACACACACCATTTGTGGCCTAGAACAGTTTATCCATTTCTTATTTCCCAAAATCTAAGACCATGGCTCCCTGGCTTTCCTTTTCTGCAGATCCTTTCATAAAAGAAAGGCCTCTTTGTCACAAAAATATAGGAATGACATAATCTCAGAGTAAATGGTCTTCCTTTCAATTAAATAAATTTAGCCAGAAGAAAAAGTCCCTACATTATCCTTATTTTTCTCATTTTACCTCATACCAGTGAAATTTTGTCACAAATCTGTGTCTGGAAATGACTGGCGGAGAGACAGCTCAGTTAATGAGCTATATAGAGGACTGGGAAAGGCTGACTCACCTCACTAAGGTGAGCAATGTTCCAGTGTAGACAAACACCGGGAAATACTTAATTCTGAAAGGGACAGTTTAGGATCAACCTGAATATTTTAAGTGGTTAAGACCACTGTGCGTTGTGTGGGCATTGCACAGCAAAGCAGAGGGGAGAGTGCTGGTCAAGGCACCCGGGCCCCTGCTCCTCCTTTTGTAGAGATCATCCTTCTAATTGGAACAGAAGGCCCAATGTTTCATTACGTTTATGTCAATTATTTCAATATAATTTTTCTCCAAATATATCTGGGGTATCTGGCCAGTATCATAGAGTACCAAGTGATATTAATACCCACGAATGTTTGTTTGTTTTGAGAAAAAGACACACCTGAGAAACTCTGTGGCCTTGGTGTAGAGTGTGAGCTCTCAGTGTTTTAGGTATTGTCCAGAGCAAGGCCACACATAGTACCTGCCCTTGAGGTCCTCACTTTCCAGGTTTACATACATACACACAGCGCACATAGTATTAAAGACACTGGGTATACAAAAGGTTTAGTCTTGTAATTTGGTTTTGATGTCTGCTTTAATTCCTTAAAGGAAAAAAGGAAGGAAAAGGAAGGAAGGAAGGAAGGAAGGAAGGAAGGAAGGAAGGAAGGAAGGAAGGAAGGAAGGAAGGAAGGGAGGGAGGGAGGGAGGGAGGGAGGGAGGGAGGGAGGAAGGGAGGGAGGGAAGGAGGGAAGGAGGGAGGGAGAAGGGGAGGGGGAAAGGGATGGAGGGAGAGAAAGAAAATGGAAAGCAATGGTGGTAGTTCCCAGAAAGAAGGGCAATGGCTGGTCAGAGATTTATGGGAAGTGAGAGCCCTGATCCTGCCCAGCTTGTCCGGGAATTTTTCCTGCTGGAGGGTGATTTGTTAACTGCTGTCTGGTCAGCCTTTCCAGGGAGTCAATTTTGGACTCTAATCCTCACATTTAAAGACACCAAAGCCAAGCCAAAGATTGTTTTCCAAGAATAGGGTTTTATAGGATGAGGCTACTTTAGGCATTGTGTAGTAATTGGTGAGCATTCCACTTCATATTTAAGAACAGAGTCAGTACAGAAAAAATGAGTGATAATATTACCCTGGCTTGGACAGCACTAATTTTAAAAAGAGTTTCTTCCTTTCCAGCATAGATATGGCCCCACATGACATGGGTATGAAATGGTTAAACAGTCAAATCTCTGAACTCCTACAGGCATAAAGAACTTTCACTGATGTTTCAGAGTAAACATTGTAACACTCATGTTTCTATATAATAGAAGACTACTTCTCAGTTAGAAAATAACAATAATGACAACAATAGTAATAACAGCTAGCATTTAATGAACTCTTCCTACGTGCCAGCTGCTGTCCTAAGCATATCACAGGTGATACAATTATAACCATTCTACAGATGAAGAAACTGGGTCTCAGAGAGTTCAAGTGACTTATTCAAAGTTAATTAAATAGTAAAGATGGAGCCGGGGTTTGAATCCAAGCCTGATGCCTTACACCCATCATATATTTCCCTTCAGTCTAATAGTTAATTTTATCACTCAAATAAAAAAATGGGTAAAGGACCCTCTCAGTTACTTTGAGCTTTAAAGTTGGACAGATATAGATTTACATCTTGATTGTGTGACCTTATAAAAGTCACTGAATTTCTCTGAGCCTCAGTTTTTATTTGTGAAATAGAAATAATCATACCATTCTGCAAGATTACTGTGAAAGTGAGAGGTAATACATGGTAGTCATTCAATACATGGAAAGTCTCACCGCAGCACAGACAGGACACAGACTCTCATGATTAAAGAGAGTAAACAAGCACACAAACAAGAGATTGAGTCCTGGCACTCAGGACAGGATCTCCAGGATAAGGGGTGATAAGTAGTAGATCATCTTTAGAATGACTGAAGGAAGCAATTTTCCCTTAAGCAACTCAGTTGATAAAGTAAACTTTGAGTAAACTTGCAAAATAAGAAGAGACTGCATGCAACAAAAGCAAAATTGGACAAATAGTATCACATCAAGCTAAAAAGCTTCTGCACAGCAAAGGAAATAATTGAAAAAGTGAAGAGACAACCACAGAATGGGAAAATATTTGCAAACTACTCATTTTACAATGGATTAATAATTAGAATACATAAGGAGCTCCAACAACTTGATAGGAAAAAATCAAATAATCCAATTTAGAAATGGGCAAAGGATCTGAATAGACATTTCTGAAATGAAGACATACAAATGGTGTTTGTTTTTGTTTGTGTCTTCTTTTGAGAAATGAGAAATGTCTATTTAGATATATGAAAAAATGCTCAACATCATTAGTCATCAGAGAAATGTAAATCAACACTACAATCATCTCACCTCAGTTAAAATGGCTCTTATCAAAAAGAAGGGCAATAATAAGTGCTGGAGAGAATGTGGAGAAAGGGAAACCCTTGTACACTGTTGGTAGGAATGTAAATTTGTGCAACCACTATGGAAGTACCTCAAAAAAATTGAAAATAGAACTACCATATGACCCAGCAATCCCACTGCTGGGTATATATACAAAGGATGGGAATTCGGTATATCAAAAAGATATCTTCACCCCCATGTTTATTGCAGCACTAGTCACAATAACCAAGATATGGAATCAACCTAAGTGTCCATCAATGGATAAATGGATAAAGAAGTTGTGGTACATGTACACAATGGAATATTATATAGCCACAAAAAAGAATGAAATCCTGCCATTTGCAACAACGTGAATGGAACTGGAGAACATTATGTTAGATTAAATAAGCCAAGCACAGAAAGACAAATCTTACATGTTCTCACTCATATGTGGGAATTAAATATTAAATACAATTGATCTCATGGACCCAGGGAATAGAATAATGGTTACCAGAGGCTGGGAAGGGTAGTGGGGAGGAGGAGATAAAATGGGGATAGTTTAAAAAAATAAAAGAAGAAACAGCAGGCAATAACATAAAAAAAAACAAGTAAAGACAATCAATCAGCAGACTCTGTATAAAGAAATAAAATAAACTTCAAACCATTATGAAAGATTATTCTCTGAGCCATATCCAGCTGAATTAATTTACATGGTAAGGAGGAATTGAAGCCTGTATCAGGACCCATCTACCTGTCATATATAATTCAACATCCACAAAAGTACCACGAACTAAACTTTGTGTTAAACCAGACATAGTTCTCATCCTATGTTGTGGAGGAGTCCTCTCTGTGAGTCTGTTGCCACAGAGCTATACTGAAGCTCCTTCTGGTAAAACCCGGGTCCAAGCAGACATCCACTTACGATTGCAGTCAAGAATCCAGTGTGTTGTGTGGGAAAACGAGGAGACAGATGATATTCCAGAAGATCAGCTTGGCCTGGTCTCCTGCCTTCTAGTACTCTGCCTTCCCTAAGGAATGTAATTCTTCAGTACAGTCTGGTTTCAGTCTTTCTAATGTGGAGATACTAAAGATCAAGGAAAAAAAGGAAAAAACATTAGGAAGAGGGGAAATGATAACACCAGTAGTAAAAGCAAAATCTAAAATAGCCTGAGAAGGGACCTGCTGTAGTAGCAGCAGAAATCACCATGAGTATTTCACTACCTCAAGTTGGATTCTTCCATTCATAGGTCCCTATGTTCAGAGTGCATATAATGAAAATATAAAATGAATGAAAATAAGACCTATTCTTTGCTATTTTGTTTTGTGTGCATAAATTGTGCAGACAAAAGCTGAAATTTAATAAATCTGGTCAATTAAACTTGCAGCTATGTGATTTACTTAATTTCTGTCTACTAAAACAAAATCAGCAATTTTAATGTCTTTGGTGAGGGGGTTTGGAGGAGTGTGGAGGGAATTACTGCTTTCCCAACCTTTTGGGAGAGATCCTTCAAAGACTATGCTTTCATCTGTCAAATGTTAGTACAATATATCTTTCAGGAATTGGCTTTGAAGACAATTATTAGAACACAAAAAATATGATTGTAGTTATATTCCTCATATTATCTTGTGCCATGTTGTTTTAATTTCCTATCATTATTTGCACACCTTGTAGGCACTCAATGGATATTTGTTAAATAATGGGAAGAATTTGCTAACAAGTTTCAAATGACATCTCATAAAAATTAAGACCAAACACTTTGAGAACAAACCTATCTGATTAGTTCAACACCTGTGTCTTTGAGCAAGTTTTTTTAACTTCTCCAAGCCTCAGGTTTTTCATTAGCAATATTTAATTATCTCCTCCATTAGGTGGTCATTCAGATTAATGAGATAATTCATATAAAACTTTTAGCTCAAAACCATGCACATACTAAGTGCTAAAAAAAATGTTAGCTATTATCACTTTGATGCCTCATCTTAGGCAAATAATGTATATAATTCATTAATCTGCCTCCTTGGATGTATAAGTTAAATATCAACCCTTTTTGTGACAGTGTCAAGCATTTTGTCATTGCAAAATGATGCACTTTTTGATGGAGATTTGCGGGATTCACCAACAAAGAGGTGAATAAAAAATGACTCAGAATTTGACTTGTCCATGGCTTCAAAGTAGCAGGTGATGGAAGTGGATTTAACAGCAGAGGACACAGCACAGGGACCAGGAGGAAGAGAATAATTTGCTATTAAGAGAGAAGAAACGAGAAGGCCCCATTTTCTAATCCTGAACTTCCACCATCTCTGATAAGCACTGCTGAAAAAGTACAAATTTCAGAGCTGGGTCTTCTCTAATAGCAGTTACATGGGAAGAAAAGGGTGCCCCCCTCCTTTGTTTTCCTTAGAAAAAGAGGAAGATGAAAAGAAGAGAAGCAGAAAACTTCACTATACACAAAATGGAGAAGATCAAGGTAGGGGTATGGAGGGTACAGTGGATAAAGCATGGGCCTTGAAATGGGATAGATCTAAATTCGGTTTTCTAGCTCAGCTACCCAGGCTAAGTGCCTATTGCTACTTACCTATGTCTCTGCTTCATCTTTGTAGTGGTGATAAAAATTGTAGCTGTGTCATAGAGTGGTTGTGAAGATATAATGAAGTAACAATGCTGGTAAGTGTCCAATCCATTTTCTCATCTGTAAGGTACTTGTAAAATACATCTCCCATACTCTATAGGCAAGGAAAGTGCCAGAATGCTTGCCAAAACATTGCTTCTTGCAGTTGCTTACTCATTTCTTTTATAAGCGTCCCTGGTGGTTGAGAGAAATTTGTATTGCATCAATTTAGCTAAGCTGGAATTACATTTCCCAGATCCACCTTTTTTAACGTGATCAACTGAAGCCCAGATGTGGAAGCAGAAGGGAAGCCCCAGCTGTCCTCTTCTGGTACTGAGAAGGCTGGTGCAGCACAAGGCACTGTTGCTGTTGCAGCTTGTACCAGTTGGTGCTGACATCCTGGCATCCCAGCTTGAGGGTGGCTGCAGCCAGGCCCCCAGCTCTTCCAAATCCTGCTGCATCTCCTGCTCCGACTTCTCTGACTCTTGGCCTGGGTGCATGTGTGATTAGATCCATGACAAAAGGACACCAGCTCCCCCTGCAGAAAACCTTCATCATCAAAGTTGGCAAGTTGGAGGCAATGAGGAACCCAAAGAAGTCCCAGTTTATTCTTGAGGGCTCCAGCTCAGCCGCCCAGGTTCCAGTTTGTCTTTGCTTCCCCCACCCAACAACAACCTTTTTTTCCCAGCCACCTCCCTGTGTGCATCAGGTTTCAGTTCCAAACCCAGAAACTAGACTTCACATACACTGTTTCTCCTGCTTCCACAGTTGTATAAGGTCAAATCCTTAGAATAAATCCCTATAAATATATATACATATGTGTGTGTGTGTGTGTGTGTGTGTGTGTGTGTGTTCTGTTGGTTCTACTTCTCTGATAAGAACTTTGACTTAATACCATGGCCCTTCTATATGTGCCAGGAACTATATGTTATGGGAGGAGACACAGAAGACTAAGGTACAGTTCCTACATTCACAAAATTTCACAGTTCTTAAAAGAGAATTCAGCATCACTCATCATAGAAGAACTTAGGAAGTTACTATGAATTTACCTATTCTGGACATTTTACACAAATGGAATTATATAATATGTGACCTTTTGTGCTTGTTTTTTTAGTTAAGCATGTTTTTGAGGTTTGGACACACTGCAGCATGTATCAGTACTTAATACCTTTTTATACTTTATACCTTTTTATGGCTGAATAATATTCAATTTTATAGATATATCACATTTTGTTTATTTATTCATCTGTTGATGGACATTTGTGTTGTTTCCACTTTTTGGAACTAGATAGAGGTGACCGTTGTACAACTTTGTGAATGCACTAAATGATTATGCTTTAAGATGGTAAATTTCGTATTGCATGAATTTCACTTAAATACAAAACTTTTGTAAAGGTTATGAAGTTACAAAGTTCATTTCCTTTTGCAAAATATATATATATATGTGCATTTATAAGTGTTCAGAGTGAAATCAAGGAGATTCCATTGAAGTTTATAGGTGCCAAACTGGCAACAAGAACAGCTGTGTGGTCATTAAACTAGACATTTGCAGTGATAAGATCAGATGCTTTCCATATTTGACTAGAATCTGCTTCGTATATTATTCTTTGCTCTGCTATTTTGCTGCAAGCCTGCCATTGATTGACTTCTTAACGTACACATAAAATCAATTAGCATCCACCGTGTGAGGATAATTCTTATAATAGTTTGCTGCTTTCACCATTTAGCCAACAGAGAAACATTTCTTTCCACACTACCCCATACTTATTTAGGAAGGCATTTGGTAACACTTATCAGCCCGCACATGCCAACAATTAGATGGCAATAGAATTTCTATGTTCAACCTTTTGTATACAAGGAACATATTAGCCAAAATTTCCAGTCCTCTCACAATTTTCTGAACTCATCAGCTTTTGCTCTTTCATCATGGAGTGACTTTCAAGACACCAGTTAAAGTCCCAACATGTCTTGCCTTCAATCTTCCCCTAAAAAGAAGACAATATGAAAGTAGATACAAAAATTGAGTATATGCCAGGCCAGTTCCATTATTTGGAACTTTTCCATTATTTGCTTTTCCATTATTTGTTTAACTTTCTAAATAAATGTAACTTTTCCTTCAACTGGTAACTCAGATTTCCTTTTTGTGTTCTTTTTACTTCTTTCTTACTCCAAAGATCTGATGTGAATGTCCTGATGTCCTTGTCTTATGGAACTTTCTGACTATCTCCCTCTACTATCCTCTTGTATCCTCAAGCCACACTGGTTTACATTTAGCTCCTAGAACACACACAACTCATCTCCATCTCAGGACCTTTACAATTGCCGCGCCTCCTACTTGGAATATCCTTCCTCAACAACATCATGTGGCTGCCCCTTCATTATCATCCAAGTCTCAAAGTATTGGGCACCTCTTCATCAGTGGGCTTCCCTAGAAAAAGCAGTCCTCTTAGCCATTATCTACCACATTAGCCTCTTTGTTTTTATAGTCTGTGTACCCTCCCTAGATTGTATGGTCCTTGATAATAGGGACTCTGACTGTCTAGTTTATAGCTGTTTTCCCACTGTTGTTTTGTTTCTGTTTTTTTTTTTTTTTTTTTTTGAGACAGAGTCTCGCTCTGTTGCCCGGGCTAGAGTGAGTGCCGTGGTGTCAGCCTAGCTTACAGCAACCTCAAACTCCTGGGCTTATGTGATTCTACTGCCTCAGCCTCCCGAGTAGCTGGGACTACAGGCATGCGCCACCATGCCCGGCTAATTTTTTCTATATATATTTTTTAGTTGGCCAGATAATTTCTTTCTATTTTTAGTAGAGACGGGGTCTCACTCTTGCTCAGGCTGGTCTCGAACTCCTGACCTCGAACCATCCACCCGCCTCGGCCTCCCAGAGTGTTAGGATTACAGGCGTGAGCCACCGCGCCCCGCCTTTCCCACTGTTTTGAGCAAAGCTAGAACAGATAGGAGATGCACCATGAATATTTTGGCCAACTAACAGGCATTAGTCATGCAAATAAATATCAAATTGCAAATGTGATTCATGGTGGTATCATTCCTTGTAAGAGGATGCTGGAAAAGGTCAGGTATTTATTCATTTATTTATTTATTTTTGTTAGTTGGGTTTATAGGTGGGCCCATTATAGGTGGGCCTGGATAAGATCATACAGGAATAGCAAAAAGAATAAGAAGAGAGGAATTCAGGTAAGAGTGGCCAATACTGGAGAGGAAACAGAGCAATAGTGGTCGAGGGGGAGGAGGATGACTACTCTTGTGTTGTGGCACCTTATGAAGACAATGTTTCAAGGAGAAAATTCTACCATGAGTGAGATGCTGCTGAGCCTGAATTTAAATGAGGACTGAAAAGTGTCCATTGAATTTAGTCTCCTGGAAGTTGCTGTTAACTGTTGTTGGAGTTGTTTTACTGAAGTGATAGGGCCAGAAGTCAGCCTAGGCAGTAGGAAATGAGGACATAAGGACTATGACAATATGTGACTCTTTACATACACATCTTCTCATAGTCGGTTTTCGCTTTATGTGACCTTGGAAAAACACCAGACATTTCTCTGAATCTAGACTTTATTATCTATAACACGAGCAGCTCCTAGCTATCTTGAAGGTCTACTGTGAGAATTAAATGATATGACATGAAAAAATGCTTAGAAAACCATGAACACTCAATAACTGCAGATTCCTCTCACTTCTCCCACTTGAGAGTTTTTAAAACAAATCTATTGCCCAGAATCAAACTTACTGCCCTAAACAAGGACTACATGGCAGGAACAAATGAGTTGTTTGATAAAATGCTATGTAAAAAGAGTAACTTCCATATGTGTGTAGAAATTGTGTCTATATCTCTTAAGACCATTTGGTGATATACATCACTACAACTGTTGAACCCTGTGAATTTATGTCCTGTTTATGTTTAGATCTCAAATCTACAGGAATGCTGAACACAAATGATCATATACTCATTGTTGCTTCCAGTGTTTTGTTTGTACCACAAGTTCTGGGCACCTCGGGTACATGTTGAACCCTTCAAAACCAGCCTCTCTGGCAGTTTTCATTCACAACCTCCCAGTTTAGGTGCTCCTCCTCTGACTGTAGATGACACTATCACATGGGGCATTTCCCCCAAAACTTCCCTTTCTTTGTGGGGAGAAACCAAAGGATTGTATCCTTACTCTTTAGAGCACTGTCAGTCAGAGGAGGAGCAAATGTCCCAGGCCCCCTGTCCACATAGGATATGACTCTCTACCAAGAAACAGAGAGACAAAAGAAAACATTCAGATTTTCTCATGGAAGCAGCAGCCATAGTGTCCTGCTTATAGTGGTATCTCTAGTTTGGGCTAAAAGACCTTGGATTCCTCCCTCTTGGCATGGAAGTGCTTTGGTTCAAACCCAGTTTCTATGCCTGGTTCTCTGTCCTCCCATTGTTTCTGTGAGCTCCTGGTATCCTTGCAAAGGAAGGTCTTCACACGACAGAGCCAAGTAAGAACCCAGTAACCATGCTTCGTGGCTGAGCTGGCACTTCCTAACAGAATTATTTGTTACTTTTGGCAGATTTCAGGGAGAAAAAAAAAAAAAACTGCCTTGCCAGAGCTTCTGTTGCCAATGACTATCACTCTGAGAGTATTCTCCAGAGAAAGAGAACCTCGGGGGGGGGGGGGGGGGGGCGGGCAATAAAAACAGCATTGCAATTTAGACTGCCACTCCATTTAATAATGGGGAAATGGTATTACTTTACTGGTAATTTTTTTTTTAAAAAAAGCCCTATGTAAAGTGTGAGCTGGACTCTCTTTATTGGAACAAATCAACACATTAAACAAACTTAGCCTTGTTGATTTACCCAAGACAGCTAAACTGATGAATTTCAATTGAGCTTGTTACAAACCTGGCTCTGATTTGTAAAAACATCTATTTTGAGTCAAGACTGAGTAGGACTATATAAGTATGTATGTATTTGTCTGCCCCTGATGAGAGACACAGACATATGAGAAAGTTGTTTATCCTTTGAGCACCGAACATCATACAGAGTCCCTTTGAAATGTTAAGATTTGGAGCCATTGGTCTGTTATCTGCATGAGAGAAAAACAATACTGTGGCTTCAGGAGAAATGGAGGGGGGGGTGAAATAGGGAGAAAAACACCAACAGGAATGATAAACTGAGTTTTAATGACAAAGTCACTTTGCCAACTGTAACTCGGGTGCTGGGTAAGCTGATCCGACTTCATTAGGTGATAGCCAGCCTCCCGAAGCCATCATCAGTCTGGAAGAAAGCCATATGTGTTGGTCGCACAAATGGACATTGATTTTTCAATAAACTGGAACCCAAAGCCAACATCACTCCAGTGATATCTTTTCTCAGGAGGGAGGATTTCTCGCTCACGCCTGGCACCATGTCTCAGCTCTTACATTACAAGAATTACATGAGTGAAGCAGAGTAGAAAACATCAGCTCACTTAAGTCATGTGATAAATGAGGCAATTAAGACAATTAGATGCACAGTTACTGAGTTATATCTGTTTTGCTTTGTAAAATATAATTTTAAATAGGATCATCTGTCTTACCGTACCTGACAGCATTAGAATTCTGTGGGGCAGAAAAATTGTGGTTCATTACTCTATGAAAACACTGCCTACCCTCCTAACTGGATAAAGTAACCTTGGTCTTCAAGTTGGAGGTTGTGGTTCCTTAACCCTTCTTCTGTAAGAAGGCAGAACAACACATTTGGTATTTACTATTTGTCCACATTTCTTTAAATATATAGTTTTCTACTAGTCATCATGTGATTGGGGCATTAGTAGAAAGAACTTTAATTTTTTTTCCAATGCATACTTGCCAGATGCATCTCTTTCTGGAGGAAGAGAGAAGTAATATTGTAACAAATTTACATTGCTCTAGAAGAGTCACTTAAGTGACTTTGTAATGAAAGGGTGAGCAGGTACCCTTGTCTGAGGAACGGCATGAGGCCCTTTAGTGGCTTAATCCTGTTCATCATCACCCAGTTCCCTTTAGTATGCAGACTTGTCACTGGGAAAGAGGTGTGTACACCTACAGAGGAAACAGGGAGACTTCTAGGAAAGGAAACCATAATGAGACCCTTTGCTTTCAGAGATTCAATGTCATTACAGCCTCCAGTGGATTGCAGGGATCTTACATAAGGTGAGCGGGCAGGTCAAGACACCAGGAACCATTAGGAGAAGAAACTAACCACGAATGAAAGTAGTATTGGACTGGTGCTCAAGGCTTGATTAGAGGGACATCAAGAAATTGCCTATAAGCCAAATTATGTTTCCCTTGCTCCCGACAAATTTCATTTCCTTTGTTTAAAAGTAGTGAATGAGTATTTAAAAGTCAGGAGATTTCTTATATAAATAAGGATTCCCTTGACCAGGGCACATACTCTGCAGTTGCTGCAAAGCCCACCTGTACATATGTGCTCTATTCTCCCTGCTTCATTCATGCCTATTGCTTTCTGCAACTCAGAAGGCAGTTGAGTTCTTGACCTTTTGCCTAAATGGTTATGGGGAGAGAGTACCAACACTGTCATGGAATGAGGCTGAGACTGGAAGGCCCTGCTAACCCAGCCACCTGGAAATAGGACTGAGAAGTGTTAGCAAGACATGTGAGGAGAAGCTAACAGTTGTGGCCTTGGGAACCTGCTTGGTTGGACTGAGCCTGAATCTGAGTTCTGATCTCACACACCAAAGGGTGGGACTTAGGAGGGGCCTCATTGTGGTAAAAAACAAAGATATCAAAGAATATGTAAATCTTAAATTTGGTAGGCAATGTCAAAGTGACTTCAGAAAGGTGGAACCAGGTTAAATACTGACCAGTATTCATGAGAGCACCAGTTTGCATGCTAGTAGTCAGCACTGACTATTCTTGATCTCTTTCAGTTCTGCTAATCTGATGGAGAAAAATAACTCATTTCCACTTTGGTTTGAATTCTCCTGAATACTCGTGAGTTTAAGCAAATTTTCAAATGTATGCTAGTCACCTGTTTTTTTTCCAAAGAACTTCCAGTTTATAACTATTGCTCATTTTTCTCACTAGGTTATTTGTTTTTCCTTATAGAACAACAGGAACACGTAGATGATTTTCCTTTCTCTGCTGTGTTTGCTGCAAATATTCTCTCCCAGTCTGTTACTTGCTTTTTAACTTTGCTGATGGATCAATCTCGCATTATGCAGAAATTTTTAATTTTTATTTAGGTAAATCCGTTTTTTAATGTTTTTAGGGTTTTATATTTTTAATAGATTCCATTCCATGATTGTCAAAATAATCTCCTGTACTTTTCTTTAATAATTCTGTAGGGTTTTGTGTTTGTAATTGATTATTCAATCATCTGGAAGTTATTTTATGTGAAGTAGAGATATAATTCTTTTTAAATGGAGGGCTGATTACTTTAACCTTCTTTTCTCATTATCTGAAAATCCAAATTAAATTTCAATTTAAAATTGAAATATTTAAAATTGAATTGGAATTTGAAATTGAAATATTTGAAAATTTGAAATTAAAGTACAATTTTAAACTTGTATTTGAATTTAACAGGTGTCTTTTTGCTTTTTATTGTTTGTTTTGAGATTTCATAAGCAACTTCTTTGTTAGAGATATGGGAGGGCTGATTACTCATCATCCTTCTCTCTGGATTTCTCAAAAATTGATAATAGGCAGAGTCTGATAAGGATAAAAATGTGCAGCATCAGGTTTGTGCTGGCTGACTAGTGTCCAGCAATCCCCTTGAAATATAGAACTTCAAATATATTGTGCAAGAGGATGTAGTCTGGCCTGGGACCAAAGTGAGGTTTTCTATTTCTTTGCTACAAATCCTAGTCTTAGACTCTTAACTGTGGAAAAAGTGAGATCTGCAAAGCAATTACTCAACCAGCTCAAAAAAGAGAACATCAGCTTCCCAAACCAAACCCAGCTTTCTTGGAGTATTTGCCCCAATAATACCTTCCTCCAAGAAAGAGCAGAAATCTCTCTGCTCTAAGAAAAAACATGAAACACAAGAGTGATCATCCCTCCCCAACTAACACTTCACATTTATCTCGCTCATTTGTTTTAGGATATTCTTGCATGTTTTCTCTTTCAGGTGAATTTTAAAAGAAAATCGTAACTTTCATTTTAAAAATCTTTTTGGGACTTTAATTATGACTGCATTTAATTTATAGATTTATTTTGGGTTTAATAAACATGTTTAACTACTGAGTTTTCTTATCCTAAAGCTTGTTTATTCAGGCTTTGTTATACGTACATCAGTAAAATTATATAATTTCCCCCATAAGAGTCTTGTGTATTTTGCTAAGTTTATTCAAGGGTATGTTTAATAATTTTTATTGCCATTGAGTTGGATTTTTTCCCTTATTTTTAATTGATCAGCAGTTGAACATGGATTCTGTTCCATTTTTTCAAATTAATTTTTTACTTTGTATAGAAAAGTGATTGATTTTTGTATTTTGAAATTTTATCAACCTGTTTTACTAAATATTTCTCTGTACCTTCTCTCAGACAATTCTATTATATGACAATAAGAAAAGTTGAGCCCCTTTTTCTATATTTCTAACTCATTTTCTTTTTTTGCCCTGTTGCATTAGTTAGGACTCCCATTCCAGTTGCTATGATAGGATTAGGAATTTTTATTTTGGTCAAGACTTAATTAAATACTTCTAATGTCTCCCCATTAAGTGTGATGTTTGCTAAGTTTTTCTAACAACTATTTTATTAAATTAAAGAATAACCTATTTATTCCTAGCTTGACTTTATTAAAAATGATATTGATTCATGAGAAATGTCTTTTTGTAGTAAATTAATTGTACAATGTTCTCTAAATCTGTTAATTTAATGAATTATGTTAATAAATTTCCCAATGCTACACCATTATTATACTTCTAGAATAAATTCTGCTCGATCATTTATACTATTTTCTGAAAAAAATTACTAATTTTAACTTTTAAATATTTATTTGTGCTTATTTTTATAAATATTGATCTATAGTTTCTGCATATTTTTTTCTTTTATTTTGTTTTTTAATAGAATTATGCAACTTAACGAAATGAATTTTGAAGTTTTTCAACAGTTTTTAATGCTTTGGAAAATTTAACAGAGTAATTATCTGTTCCTTAATGGTTGAATGGAACTGGCTTATAAATTCATTTTGAGCTGGTATGTTTTATAGGGATGGATTTTTAATATGGTTATTTATGTATTCAATTTTTACCTCTTTCTGAGTCATTTAAAGTAATTTACACCTTCTTAGAGAATCTTGCATTTTCTTTGTTTTTATTATTTTTTTTTGCAAGTTATTTATAGAATTCTGTCAAGTTTTCTTGAATTCCATGTCCCTAGTTATATCTTTTTTCTTATTTCAATTTTTTCTATCTTTTCTATTTTTTCTTCAGCACACTTACTAAGGAAAACAAAAGGCTAACTTCTCATTTTATTGATCGAGTCTATTGTATATTCTATTTTACTAATACCCACTGATCTCTTTATTGAGTCCCATTCCTGTTTCAGCTGGACTTGGCCCTTAGTGTGTGCTTTACTGGAAGGTTTTTTTTTTTAATTTCAGCTCATCATGGGGGTACAAAATCTCAGGTTATATACATTGTCCATGTCCCACCCATCCCCCTGAGTCAGAGCCTCAAGCGTGTCCATTCTCCAGACAGTGTGCCTGGCACTCACCATGTAGTCATACCTCCATCCCCTCCCCCCACCCCCCACCTCCCCGAGTCAGCACCTTCAAGCATGACCATTAAGAGCCACACTACAGCACTGTGAGACTATTTGTATGCTATTCTGTTAGTATTTGTGAGCTTTTAAGCAATCATTGAAATTAAGGAAAATAAGTTCAATTTAATTACAAACCACAGAGTCTCTAGGTGGATGGAGCTGTTGAAATATTCTAATTTTCTTCACCCCAAAAGAAAGACCCATCCCCATTTAGTACTTATTCCTTGTAATGGGATGAATTGTGTCCTTCCCAAAATTCATATGTTAAAGTACTAACCCTCAGTACCACAGAATGTGACTTTATTAGGAGATAGGACTTTTAAAGAGGTAGTTAACGTAAAATGAGGTACTCCATGTGGTCCATAATCCACTATGACTGGTCTTCTTATATAAAGTGGAGATTAGGACACAGACATCACAGGGCAAATACTATGTGAATACACAATGAGAACACAGCCCTCTGTAGCCAAGGAGAGAGGACTCAGAAGACATCAGCCCTGAGGACCTCTTCATCTCAGACTTCTAGCCTCCAGAACCATGAGAAAATAAATTTCTGTTATTTAAGCCCCCCATATCTAGTACTTTGTTAGGGCAGTCTTAGCAAACTAATACATTTCCCCATTCCTTACTCCCCCAAGCCCAAGGCAACCACTAATTTGCTTCCTGTCTCTCCAGATTTGCCTATTCTGGATATTTCATATAAGTGGAATCATACACTGTGTGGCCTTTTGTGTCTTGCTTCTTTTATGTAGCATAACGTTTTCAAGGCTCATCCATGCTGTAAGGTATACTAGTACTTTATTCCTTTTTATGGCTGAGTAATAGTTCATCATATGGATATACCACATTTTGTTCACCTGTTCATTAGTTGATGGTTGGTGATGACTTTGATTAAAGGAATGAGTGAGAAGAAAGAGTCAAGAATGACTTCTACATTTCCAGCTGAAGAACTTAAATGAATGGATGCTATTTATTGAGGTGGGAGTGAATGGAGGAAGAGTATGTTAGAGGGGAGATTTGGGAAGTTTAGGTTTACAAAGGTTAACTAGTAATCATTAGTTACTTTGTTCAGGCAGATCTGGGTCATTCTCACTCCATTCTCCTCTTGCTTCCTCTAAGAAACCAGCATGGGTGATATATTTAATCCAAGCCATCTTAGTGGTTTCACCTATTTGCTTTTTGGCCTCCACCAAATGAAATTATTCGTGGTCATTTTCTAGCCCAGGAATATACCCTATGGTCAACCAAGAAATTCCTAAAACAAAAACTAACTAACAAGAACTATAAGCAAAGACTTTCAACATATAAACATATGACTGAGTTTAAGTATTCATCCATCCATAGCATTAAAATTCCATCAGCTAACCAAGTGACAACCTTCCAGTTATTTTTAAACAGTATTTTTTTCTGATTATGAAAATAATAAGTACACATTTTAGGATGTTTAGAATATATTGAAAAAATAAAAGAAAATAAAAACTACTTATGATCTCCATACCCATAGATAAGAACTATTAACACTTTGCAATATTTCTTTTTTTTCTATAGATTTTACAGGAATATCTCTTCCAATCTCAGGAGATATGTTCCTAAAAGAATTGTGGTTGGCAAAACAATGACTATTATGCACAATGTGCTATAAAAATATAGATTCATGAATAAAATATTAAATTGCATTGAATTTGTTTTACAACATAATAAATAGAAATTCTAGAACACAACTACTTAAACAAGATTTTGTTTTGTTAGAAGGTCTTTTCTAAATCACCTTCAGTTGTGTAGGAAATATTTCTCCAGTGTCATCACCCACTGGGGTTTTATATTATGCAGACTATCACATTTTAGTTTTTGAACAAGTTTTTACTGCATTGAAATGTCTTTTGCATTCATGGTCTCCATCATTTGTTTTTGCAATTAGTGGAGAAGTGCTTGAATACTTCGTCACCTGCACTGCACCCCTTGCCTTGTCCCAGACACTTCACAATTTATCACTGGGCTTAAGAACACATTTCTTTGGGTGTGGCCTTTCATTTCTCCAGTAAGAGGGTGGGCTCTCTTTTCCTTGTAGTATTCCATAGACTGACTTACATGGTCTATAGGAAGAGCTAACAATGATTGTGACCTTTTTTTTTTTAAAAGAACCTAACAAAACTGGGCATGATAATAAAAATAATGACAATAACAGCAGTATAGGCTATCTTCTTAAATTAAGACATCCTAATACAAAATTAAGTTATTCCAGCCAAAATTTTCAAATTTTATGGATTTTTGTGCAATTGGAATCTATTATTTTTGCTAGCTATGCTTTTCACTTAATATTCT
This sequence comes from Lemur catta, assembly GCF_020740605.2. Taxonomy (NCBI): domain Eukaryota; kingdom Metazoa; phylum Chordata; class Mammalia; order Primates; family Lemuridae; genus Lemur; species Lemur catta. Next base: position 51,050,576 of record NC_059136.1, read on the forward strand.
ATAAGAATTTCTCATGTGTGATCAAAAGTTATAAAAGAATATAGTCTGCTGAAAAATGTAAGTAAATATTGATGCATTTGATGGTATAGTGTTTTGTTTGGAAGGAAAATAGACATCACTATTAAATAACATCCCCTGCAGGCGCAAGGCAGCATGGAAATTGGCTTTCTACTTGAAATCTACATGTGGCCATGGTCAAAGTATAGTCTACCTAGATCTTTTTCAAGTCTATGGTAAATTTGGAGTGTCACCACAGGCTAGTGATAGAAAGAATAAAAATATCAAAATTTGGGTCACTATAGCTGGTCATAATGCTTCTGTAAGAAGTTACCCTTAAATGTAAATCGTATTTAAAATGACCTAGGAAGACCTGAGCTGATCCAATCTCATGGCTCCAAAGCCAATTAGCCATGTTCAGTCTCATGGCCCAAGTTAAAGCAAAATGCTGATCAGTACAGAAAGATGAATTCTGTGGCAAAAACACTGTCAGAGTAACTGTCATTACTTGTCAGTATCCCCTCTTGCCACAAGGTAATGGTGGAAACATGGCTAGAGTTTGAGCCATTTCTGGAAAAAATCATCTCTTCAGATTGTGCATGATTCATTTGATTCAGAAAAGGTCAGAATACCAAGGTTGTTTTCAAACTCACTTTAGCCAAAAATCAATTTTTTTTCACATTAAATTTAAGCTATTATATTTTCAAATCTTTTTTAGGATATTCTATTCTAACATACTTCTAGCTCACTCATATGTATAATACATTTTATTAATATGTTATTTTTATTTTAAAATGATATTTTTTATTTAAGAAGATTAATATTTTTATGTTTAAGGTCAGTATTATACATTTGTTTAATTACTTACAATTTTGCAAAAATATAGATTTGTGTAACTAATTATTTGGAATTACTGAGATGGAAAGAAGAGAAACCAGATCAGGGTCCCTTCCTTCTAGGATGGGCCACTCTCGACCACACCAGAATTTATCTCCCAGAAACTGTATTCACATCACAAATTTTACTTAAATAAAATTCTTATCTTCCAGCCTAGGGAAGTGGGATATTGGAGTCAAGACATTTATGATGACATATTTCCCAACTGAAGATTGAATTACAAGTGGCAGTAACTGGAAAGAATAATTACTGGGTCTTTAAATAATATTTTGATTTACATTTTAGTGTTTGTGACCAAGTCAAGATTAACTTGAAATTTTACCCCAACACTTATAAGTCTTTTCTAGTTAAACATGTAAAGGTTTATTGATTCTTTCATTCAGTTACTCAACAACTGTTGTGTACCAGGTGCTGATGACAGCAAAGGATATAAGAAGTCAGCATTTATTCATTCATTCATTCCATGAATATTCACTGGGCACTGACTCTGTGTCAGACATTGTTCTAGGTGATTGAGATATAGTGATGAAAACATTTAGTCAAAATTCCACCCCTCAAGATGCTTATAGTTTAGTTGGGGGAGGGGAGAGGAGAGTTGAAGAAAAGATAAACATATGTTGCACATTTTGTTAGAAGGTGCAAAATATCATTTGAAAAAAAATAGGGCAGAATGGTCAGGGGAAGGATTGAAATTGTAGATAGGATGGTGATAGCAGTTTTCACTGGGAAGATGACATGTGAGCAAAGACTTAAAGGAGAAAAGGAAGTGAGTCACGCTCATGTCCCCCTAAGCAGAGAGAACGGCTTGTGCAGAGACTCTGAGGTGGGACTGTGCATGTCTGAGGCCCAGAAAGGATGCCAGTGTGTCTAGAGATAAGTGAGCAAGAGGGAGCGTCTATAACATGAAGATAGAAAAGTAAGGGAGAATATCAGTTAGGGTCCCACTGGAGGAATTTTGGCTTTTATCTTGAGGGAGATGGGCAGCCAATAGAGGATTCTGAGTGGAGAGGGAACATGAGCGGACAAAGTCCCCAGAAGTGCTCCTACAAGGGGTTTTGCCATCCTGTATATAGTCTTAATTTACTGACATGCTACATATCATTTCTGCCAACCGGCCCTGATAGCTTCCCCTCCTCTGCTACATAAATTCCTCCTTTGAATGCGCTCCCATTTCAGTATTTCATATTCAGTATTCCTCTGCTGTTTATAGGAGTTTTTTATAATCTGTATCTCCTTTTTAAAAGAGCCAGTTTATCCTATTCTCTGCCTATCATTTTTTTCTTTCTTCTTTTAATTATTTTGCTACTACATTACAACTAATATGAATAATGCTACCTCATTATCATGATTTCTCATACCAAGCTATATTCAATATGACATGTTCCCCCCTATTTCTAAGAGAGTGACATCCTCTGGGATGAGCATCTTTTAATAGCTGTGGCTAGCATTGGCCGATGTCCATGCCCCACTCATTTAAGTGAAGGCATACTCACCATTTCCTAATGTATTTTTAATCGCTGTGTCATCTCTTCTAAATTTGAATTTTTCTGCTATTTTGCTCCCTGAGTGGCTAATAGAAAAGACTTATTTTTCCATTTTATTTCCTTGGGTGCTGAAAACAGAGTAAGGTTGTGACCAGAATTACTTTAAAGAGGCTGTAATATTGGGTAGAAACAAAAACAACATTCCTTTGAGCATTTTTTTGACTCATTAGGTCCTCTGATTGGGATTTTAAATTGTTTATTCAATGGACATAGATAGTAGCTGAGAGGGTTTCCTGTCACATTTCGTAGGAATGTCCATTGTACCATGGCAGCTGCTCAAGACCACTCCTCCAACTTGAGCAGACAAGGAAAGGGCTTTCCCCTCTGAAAGGACCACATTAACAACCACATTCTGAGCATTTGTAAGCACATCTGGGTTGCACCTAGTTTTAGTTCCAGTTCTCCTAGAAGAAGACACTGAGTTAAGGATTCAAGTTCAAATAATTTATTTGGTAAGTATAGGCAATACCAAAAGGAAAGGTGGGGAGATAACACAGTAAACAGAAGGCAGTCAGTAAAGGATATATGCTATTGAGTAGCTACAGGGGACAAATGGAGCTTATTCCCACATGGGAACTCTGGGAAAGGGTGCAAAACACAACCCTTGGTATTACCCCATCTAAGAGGCAAGGGAGCAGGGGTATTCACCAAGTTCAGATTCATTGGTCAAGGGCTATTCTGTGGGTGTTTACTCCTCAGTGCTTATGATGTGCCACTTTCACAATTGGGGGATGGGGTTGGAAAGGATAAACCCTTGGGTTCCTCTGGCAGTTGAAACTCAGGTGGAGTGAACTGAGACATTTGAGTTATACGGGTTGGGCACTCTCAGTATCTGCTACACATCTGGATCCACGTCCACTCCAGGGCTGCATATATCAACTCACAGATTGTCTGCTGCACAATTTTATGGAGTGCAACTCACACAGATGACAGGGTGAGTGGTGCCCCTCTGGACTTGAGCAGCTTGTCCCTGCCCATCTGGGGCCCAGGTCAGTCCACACAAACTAGTAGTTCTTTTAGTCCGTGTGACATGTTACTCTTTCAACTTCTCTCATAGATAAGGTCCCACAATTAGTTATTATAGCTTACAGACAAGGCCTGACTTCAGCCACCATGGTTCAATTATAGAAATTTCTGAATAGTTTCCACGGAGTAATAAGCACAGCAGACCCATATGAGGCTGAATCTTTAGACTTATTGACCTTTGTCTTTTTAGTATTATTACTTGTCACTAACCAGTCTCCTCAGCCAGATGTATACAATCGATGACAATTAGTATGATGTTCCTGGAACCAAAGTGAAAATTAATAAGTTATAATAGGCAAGATGAAAAGCCAGGGATATACATTCCCAGGACAATTCACTTTGTATTTTGGGTCACACTCTATTTTCTTTACTAATATGCAGAGAAACACACATACATACATACATATACACACACGCACCATTACTTGACAAACTTATGAAGCACCAACAATACCCCAAGTTTAATGTTGGGCATATTCATGTGAATAAGACACAATATCAACCCTCAAGAAGCTCATGTATGTGGAAAAAACAGACAGCAAAATAGACAATTACAGAACAATGTGAGAATTGCTGGTAACATACTTGTTGAAACAATAGTCTTTAAGTATTGGTGCTTACCTAATTTTTCTATTTCTAGGCATCAGTATTTAATTGTAAAAATTAAATTGGATTCACCTAGTCCAAGCATTCATGTCTAACCAAATGTTTAACTTTGGACTTTATGAAGACAATAGGAAATTTTGAAAATGTTTGAACCTATTTATAGACCTGAGAACTATATAATTTGCCATACCTAAACTTAAACCAAGGTGTTAACAATAAGCCAAATACCATTCAGTGGAGCTCTGATTAACAAGTCACGTGGACCAAAGAAAACTACTAGTTTGTGTGGACTGATCTGGGCCCCAGATGGGCAGGGACAAGCTGCTCAAGTCCAGAGGGGCACCACTCGCCCTGTCATCTGTGTGAGCTGCACTCCATAAAATTGTGCAGCAGACAATCTGTGAGTTGATATATGCAGCCCTGGAGTGGACGTGGATCCAGATGTGTAGCAGATACTGAGAGTGCCCAACCCATATGACTCAAATGTCTCAGTTCACTCCACCTGAGTTTCAACTGCCAGAGGAGCCCAAAGGTTTATCCTTTCCAAGCCCATCCCCCAATTATGAAAAGTGGCAGATCGGAAGCACTGAAGAGTTAAAACCCATAGAGCAGCCCTTGACCAAGGAATCTGGAACTTGGTGTGTGTATGTGTCAGTGTTCAGCTAGTCCTCTTTTAAAGACTGGCTGCAGGAATGATCAAGACAATAATGTCTGTTCTGATTTCAACTGGATTCTTCTTCTTTTAGCTTAGCTGATTTTCTGTATCTCCCACAATGTTTTCTTTTTGTTCCATATAATCTGTTTTGGCAATGTGTTATCCTGAAAGCTTACTTGAAGTCCGTTCTAAGCAGGGTGTTTATCACTTGATTGCTTTTGAGTTTTTCTTCCCTCTAATGTTCTCTCTAAAATGCCTGTTCGTGTTCCTTGGCTGTCTCACTCAGCTGACTACTCTCTGGCTATGTTCTCTCTGCTGGCCACATTCCCTGCCACAGTCAGAGATGGTTACATTCAGCTCTAGGTGTCCTGAAGATTCGATTCCTAATTAGAGCCTGTGCTCAAAATAAGCCCCTCATTTCTTGGTGCCCACATGCTTCCAGCGAAGACTACACGGCACTTTACCACTCCGGGTCCAGTGTCTGAGGTCATGTGAGAACAAAGGCAGAAACTAGTGTTTCCAGTAGATAGTGGGTACTCCAGGTGTGTGCTTATTATACCAGGTAGCTACTGAGTACAACAGAAGAGTCTTAGCCTGGTAAGATCAAATTCCTTGATCTGTGTGTGAGGATAATTGAGACAGCTCATAGGATTTTTAGGTAGACTAGTTCATTCTCCAAATGCCATAGTTTTTTGGGTTAGCCTCTGGCATTCCTTCCATGGAATAAGGTAGATCCAATTGTGTGATTTTTTTCAAAAATTAACAACTTTATATATAGATCTTATAACACTGTGCAAGCATCCTATGAGTTTTGATAAACTTATTAAAATCACTATAAAGTACACTCATCATCATAAATTGATCAGTTATTGCCAATACTCCTCTGAATGCATTGCTCATGGCTATATAGTACATCAAATAACATGATCATAAAAGATAAAAATGGAGTGGATCACTAGAATTGACCTTTTCCAAAAGATTTGTCTCAGCATTTTCCTTTTATTCCTTTGCAAGTTAAGTATTTGTGCTAGAAACAAAGTCATACTTAAGGAGAGGGTTAAAAGAATAACCAGAGGAGAAAACTAATATTCATTAAGCACCTACTGTAAGTTAGGTATAGCTTTTCATAAATATCTGATTGCATAAAATACTTATAAGCTTTAAATTTTCTTTTATGACTGAGGAAATAGAAACTTGAAGAAGATAAGTAATTTTCTTAGAGTTTAAATCTATGTCCTCAGGTCTACTGAGGTCACTCTTCTCCATTTATGTTTTTGCCACATAAGATAAATCGAGTTGAAAAGTTGGGTTTCATTATCTTGATCTTTATGTCAAAACCACCTCTACTTGAAATATTCCAGTTCACTCACAAGCCAACATCTGGAACACCTGCTTAGTGGGACATGTTGTACGAAACCCATTCCCATCCTGCTCATGCTCTGTGATTTTATCCTGAGGAAAGAACTGGTCTTGCTAAAGTTCCCAGATTCTGACGGACATAGAATTATTGCAAATGTGGAGTGATTTAACTTCTTTGAGCATCAAAAGGATCCTTGTGGGCCAATCTCTTTCAGATAGATTTGGGGAGTGGGAGGAAAGTTAAATGCCATTGCTTTATATATTTTAATCCTTTGACTTGAAGCCACAAGGATACTAAACTCAGCTGGATCTCTCCAATAAACCAACTGTCAAACTGGGCTCCATCCTTGTGCGAGCTTCATATAGAACAAAAACCCTTTATAGGTTGAAGAGTGGCCCTGGCAGGGGGCTGACATCCCAGAAAGCAGCTGTGCTGGTCCAAAAAGAATCCATGACATAGGCCTAAGTAGAGAGATGTACCAGCCAACCAGAAAGATACTGAGACTGTGTTTCACAATGCCAGAAAAAAAAAAAATCTAATCTTCCCCTGATTTTATCTACATGAAATCAGAAGATTGGATTTCTGGAAACATCTGGACGACTGAGTGAATTCTTGTGTAGTTTCATCTCAATATTTGGTAACATTTAGACACAGCCTGAGGTTCCTAGACTCCAGCCATTCCCTACTGTTAAGAGCAATTTTTTCTTCTCCCCATAAAAATGGGCTCACTGTTCTTTATTTAGTCTAACAGAAGGATCCATGTACCAGCACTGCCTTAGCTTTGCTTGGCTTCAATTATACAAACTAACCACACTCGGTTGGATGGCAACTGCCGTAGCAGTGTGCCTGCCCTCTCCAAATTCATGAGTGGAGTTTTTCCACCCACAGTGTCAGGTACAAGATCTGAAATGAGGATCAAAATTCTCTAGGGCAAATAGGGGTGGGAAATTCCAATGAAATAATACTGTTGCTAAGGTTAAGTAATATGGACCTGCTCCTCATACATTATAATAAAAGCTGCCAGGTTTTTAACTGATTAATCACTATGCTCCTGGCACTATGCTCACTTCCTTACATATATTATCTCATTTAACCCTTTGCCTTTTAAGGAAGGCAATGTGGAATTCATCTATAGAGTCATTTATCAAATTCTTAACTACTTAAATATATATTTCTCTCTCTCTCTCTTTTTTTTTTTTTTTTTTTGCAATCATAGTTTGTTTTAATTCAGTTGAGCTGTTGGTCCTCTCCTCTTTGTGGTCCCTGAGGGCTGTCAGCTCCCTGCTGCCATGCAATACCAATTACATATTTTCAGACCGCTAATCTCTCTCCACCCCATGAGCTTTCCTGCTCCTGACCACAGAGTGACAACATCAGCTGCACCATGCCACGGAAAACAGGACTCAACATTTCAGGAGAACCAGCTCAGCTAAGAGAGTTTCCTGACTTGCGAAAAACCTCTTAACACTTCAATATTGCATTAACCTTAGCTTCACCTGCTTCCCTTTTGGTCCCAGGGGTTATTAGCCATGTGAACATCTTCATTCAGACCACAAGCAGAAACAGGATGGTTGCTTTTGGCCCAGGGGTACCTTGTAAACCTGGCAATAAGGTGGTGTGGCTCAGTGGGCAAGGTAGCAAAGTGGAAATCTTGTTTTCATGCCATCCAGAAAAGCAAGATGTTGTGTGATCCTGAGCTAGTATTTAACCTTTTGGCTCTACTCTGAACCCAGTTGGGGGTCCCCTTTAACACCAGCTAGATAACTCCTAGTCAAATACAAAAGAAAATACTCCCCACAGTGAGCACTGGCCATCACTGTCTCTGTCAATAGTTCAGGTCATATATTTCGTAATTGCATTCTACCAAGGCTTCTGTGGACCCATATCAGGTCCCAGGTTCTTTCCTAGTTCAAAAAAACTCCTCTGACAGGATTAATAAAAAAAATTAATCTTATTTTTCCAACTGTACACTCCCTTTAAAAACACCATCTCACTGAGCATGGGTATGATATTGTTTTAACTTCTTCTCTAGTGTGCCTCTTTATGACTCATGAGCACACTTGGTCATTCCCTGGGACTCTCATCCGCTCTTGTGGGGATTTTGAAACTGAAAAAAGAACTTAAAGGTTTAAGTCAATCACCTTATGATTATTTTCTTATTTCTTCTCATTCTTCCCACCTTTTTCTTTAACCTAAAATGCATTTACTTTCCAAGAAGTATTTTCTCCTAAATTGCTAGGTCTTAATGCCACAGTGAACACGGGATGGAAAAAAGAAAGCTCCGGGTAACATCTTAACAAGCCACCAAATTCATCAATCTTATATTCCTATGTTCAGACCTTCTGCAAAAGTGTAAAACAGTGGTACTCTACTCTTTGTGGGATATAACAATTTTTAAGGCTTCTTAATTTGTTTCTGAAGAGCCTGTTTTATTAAAGTCTTGTGGGGAGTTGAGAAAGCAAATAAAGTGAGGGAACCAAGTTTAAAGTATCAAAATAAATCACAACAATCTTCATTTGTTTTTAAAATGGGGAAGTGATCTCATAGGGTGCATTAAGACTTAGCCACAACCACACAGTACTGCAGTATATGGGAGACTCAGAGTCAAAATTCTATTAATGATCCAAAGCTCTCATATATTTTGCTACACAATAGGTGATACTGGATTAAACTGAGACATGCTTTTCTTTCCAAAACTTTGCCAGGTAAATCATTCCCTCAGTAGATGGTGCTTCTGATCCAATGCCTGCTCAGTGTTCTGAAGTAAATGTTAAACACAGCACCAGAATGGCCATAATTATTGACCACAATGGGGCTGAAACTGGAATAAAACTAAGGTATAAGTATTTTTTTTATCATAGAGCAAAGAAAAGGCTTTTGATAGCAAATCAAGAAATTTATCCAAATTCAGACTGAACTTCTAATTTATGCTTCTATTGTTAACATTTTCCGGAGTATAGGAAAAATGATTATAAGGAAGGAAGATGAGTCCATTCGCTACTTCTAGAGAATGTTCCATTATCTCATTTTGGAGATACCTGGCGTTTCTATCTAATTTGTGGATATCAATGATAAACTGACAAAGTTTACAAGTATATATATTTTCCCATGCTTTAAAAAATCTTACTTTGAATCTTATTAAAAATTAGAAAAATAAAACTAATACCATATTGTTCTAAATCAGAATCTGCTCAAAATCCACTTACTACCAAGAACTGGAGGACAGATGATTTCTCTCTACTCCTTCCCATGGCTAATGCAAATATCACCAGTCAAATATTTTCTGCATTTCAGCCCAAAATAGAAGGTGAAAGCTTTGGGCTCAGTAAATTTTTCAAATAACTCAAAGAGCCAGTAATGATTACTTTTTCATAGTAATGTGTTTGGCAGGATAATTTGTGCATATGCTCCTTATATCTTCTCTTTTATGAACAGACTACTAATCTTGTGCAATCCCACCCTCAAAGACTTTGGCAAAGTAAGAAGCAGAAAGAGAGGAACTGATGCTTTGAGATTCAGGTAGTCCAGGAAGAAAGGAGTAGCGGTGCCTTTGCTAAGCTGAGACATAACCTGAAAAGAGAGAAAGATCTGTAAGTCCCTTTGCCTGCATATGCTCTGTGACAACTACCTGAGAAAGTGACAAGACTTCAGAAGGGAATGGTTACGTGGTGTGTGTAAGGAGCCTAGATCACAGACACTGCGGTTCCCTGGTCATAAAAATCTTTTGTGCCCAAGTACAGCACATAAACAGCAGAACTTCAGACTTTAAATACAATGTAAACTGGATTAAGGTTGTAACTGCAACTTAATTATGGGAGACTACTGATTAATATCTGAATAAGTTTCTATAGTGCTTCACCACCAAGTAGGATCACAAAGTTTTAGAGCCAGTCGTACTGACCAAGAAATTTGTATTCTCAGGACTGATATAAAATTTTTTAATGTGGCATTTTTTGTACAAACATTTTTATTCATTTTGCTTTAATAAGAGGCAAACTTTCTTGATACACCAGGTGCTGTCAAACAAAATACCTAACAACAAATACCTAATAACAAAATACCTAATACCCAAATATGTATTCTTGAAAGTCAGAGAAACTGGTTTCTTTCCCTGCTTCTCCCTTGAGTGTGTCCTTCAACCTTGAACAGGTCATTGAAATGTGCTCAACTTCAGAGTCTTCATCTTTAAAATAGGAATAAGTGTAGCTGTCAGGCTTACCTCACAGAACCAGTAGACACAGAATTGCCAATAGTAGTAGTGGTACCAGTAGTTGGAGTTGGTGCTATTGTGGCTGTCGTCACCATTTGCTTGTTTTGCTATGACATGTCTTGGAAATGGTATAACTTCTCTAATAAGATCTACCAATGACTATTGTTAATGCAGTAACTCACAGACATCATAATCTATATGTTTTCACATATATGCACATGCTTTGATAAATATATTAAACAATGACTAGAAATCAGCCTTAGAGGTTATATTTCTAACAGGAGCATGCATAATTATAAAGAGCTCTTTGAAAAGTCACTTATTAATTTCAGGAAGTAACCAGGAAGGTGCTTGCTTCATTTTGGTCATGTGAGTAATATACAAATATGAGTAGTTTGTCTTTTTTTTTTTTTTTTTTGAGACAGATTCTCACTTTGTTGCCCGGGCTAGAGTGCAATGGTGTCAGCCTAGCTCACAGCAACCTCAAACTCCTGGGCTCAAGCAATCCTCCTGCCTCAGCCTCCCGAGTAGCTGGGACTACAGGCATGCACCACCATGCCCAGCTAATTTTTTCTATATATTTTTAGTTGTCCAGCTAATTTGTTTCTATTTTTTTTTAGTAGAGACAGGGTCTCACTCTTGCTCAGGCTGGTCTCGAACTCCTGACCTCAAAGGATCCCCCCGCCTCAGCCTCCCAGAGTGCTAGGATTACAGGTGTGAGCCACCGCACCAGCTAGTAGTTTGTCTTTTAAATGATATTCCAATCACCAAATTTCGGTGGCAACATATTTGAAATAAAATGCAGTATCTTAACCAAGCAACATTTTTGCTTCAAGTCAGGGAAACAAGAGCTTCAGAACCAGGAAATGCAGAGGGAGCATGGAAAATATTTAATTAACAGTTGTTCCTCTATGGGAAAATCACTACTGTCCATAAAGTGAAGCAGATGACAGTGTTGTTCTGCTTCTTAGTGTTATGGGGGGAGGTACTGGCATGCAATTTCTTTCAACTTAAAGAGGGGAAAGACCATAATGCTGTGATCTGGTGGGAGTGGGGACAGAGGTGGACAAGGAGGAGTGTGGAATCTACATAACATTCCAAAGATGAATCAGAGCTAGGAATGCTACTTTTATAAATTATGTTTACAAAGAAGAAATGAATGAAACCATTGAAAAATATCTAAGGGATCTGAATCTTACCAATCTATAATTTTTAAAAACTTGATATTCCTTTTATCATGACTAGATTGTCATGGAATGGGCTAAAGTCAGTTAATGGTTCCTCTCTAGTTTAAGCACTGTCCAACTGATAAATTATCTATTATAGAAATAATCTAGAAACCTACATTTGAATATGGCAGTGAGACATTTCTGTAATCTTTGGAGTTTTTCTCATTAGCTAAGAAAAGTGATTCATCAAAAATTACTTAGTAACTGATGGTCATTTTAGTTAAAATCCACAGGTAATATTTACATTATTTAATCCACATTCATCATCACAAATCATGAAATGAAAATATACCATTTTTACTATAGTATTCTATCTTATCCAAAAATGCTTAACAATCTGATGTTAATTCACGTTTTCTGCATCCCTGAGAGACTGGTCAGTTTTATTTGCCTACTCAAAAAAGTGAAATAACCAGCCAGTTGTCACACAGTTAGGACTTGTACTCAGCAATCTGGAACATGAATCTGTTTTTAATCTAGACCAACTAGATGGTGACCCTGGTCACTGTGAAAAACACACAGAGCCTTTTCATTGCACACACACCAAAGAAATCAATTTATGTTGGGAAATTAGACCTCGCCTTGCAACTATCAATTTGAGAAATAGGCATTGTTTCTGTGGGAGTACAGGATGAACCTGGCTATTTTAAATGGATGACCTAAGAAACCATTACAGATGAACCAAGATTGTATTAGAAAATAAATGTGAACAAAATCATCAGAGTTAATGCTGCAAAATGGCCTAAGTTCATTTGCACTGATAAGTGCCACTTGGGCTGAATTATTTATAACACTGCACTCCTTCAAGTGGTGAACGTAATGCAGGGTTTGGGTAGGATTGCATTTAGTTGCTCAGCTGGTTTTAAGCTATTGAGCCTTCAAAACTCTGCTGCTCTTAAATCTGGGTGAAGAGAAGGGATGTGAGCACAATATGTCTTACAAAGTCTGTATTAATCTCCTGTTGTCCAATCTCCCACCTCTCAGTGCTGAGATTTTGAAGAATAGAGGTAGTCACAGTACAAGGCCAGACAGGTGTACATTCACATGATTTTATGCAGTATATTACATAAGTAAAAGAAAGTCCTCCTCTACAGCCACTCCTGTGTTCATAAGCTATGGTTCATCTGGACTATAGCCCTAAAAGGGGTTCTGGGTGGAGTAAAGATTACCCAGCAAGACTAATAAACTATGCTCTGGAAAATCATTATCAGTTTCTTCAGATCTTATGCATGACTGTGATGCATTTAAATTCTTTTTAAGAACCATTGCCAACATGTGCCCTGACACTCAATTTGTTGTGGTCACTGTGGCTCCTACATGGTGATCTAGCTATTAAGCAAATAAAGTCTATTAGATTAATCTTAGGTAAACACCTATGTTGCCATCTGATTATTAGATCACACGTGAACTCTACGTCTGAAGATGGTGGATTTTTGGAAGGCTGTATATCTGGGCTCTCTCTTAATAGAGAACATTTGGATTGTTTCAGCCCAAATAAATGAGACCTGTGCCTAAAAATTCAGTTATTCTTATTATTTGAATGTTTCATCATGTGACAACTTTTTCTCCCTTTACAGTCTTCAGTTCAACAGCAAGGCAAAAACAAAAACAACAACCAAAAAAAACTTTTTTTTTTTTTTTTGGCAAACACAAGTAAATGAAAATATTTATTTTTTCCTTATGCATAATCTGAGTTAATATTATATTCTTAGCATCACTCCTGATATTTCATATTTTTACAGTTTACATTATTGTTTTTGTTGCACAAGCACATTGTTTTGAATCAAGCAGCCTCTAGAACAACTTCTCTATCTCTTTGCACATCTCTGGATCAGCTTCTGAGTCAGACATTCCAAAATAGTACTGCTATCTACTTAAGAAACAAGTATTAAGGCTTTGCTGTCCCTTAGACTCTGTAACCTTCCTCTCTCTTTACATCCTGACTCCAATCTGCACACTTAGCCAACCACCTTCTCCAGGACCTATCCTGACTTTAAGCATCTCTGTTTACCGCTCTTTGACTTGATATCTTTACTGGGTTTGCTAGTCCAGGCGTTACTTTATTCCCACATATTTAGTATCTGAGTTCTTAGGCTATTAATGTATTCGCAAATCTTTGGAACTGAAACCTTCCTTGCAGGTTTTAGTTGTCTACTCTCCTCTTGCTGTTGTAGACCACGGGGCAGGGCCTCTGCTTCCTGCTACTTTTTATCCCTGATGTCCACTTTCCATTTCCAGGGTTCCAGGGTACCACTTGCTCTCACACTCCCTATTAAAATGCTATTCTTTCAGTTGAAACAATAAGTATCCTAGTAGACAACCCCACTCACCCATCCCAGGCAGGTGACATAGCTACTGACTGTTATATAAGAATTCACTCACTGACTTCCATATTCTACTTGCCAGATTGAAGTCATTCCTTTCACCTGTGCTTGAGTCTGTTTCCATCACAGAACACTCCCAGCATGGTGGGGGAGGCCAGTTTCAAGGCCTGGAAACTCTTAACCTGGCCTGTCCCACTGTAATGCACCATCCATAGTAAGTTGTGCCTAACATGTGGAAGAAAACAAGAAGACAGTGTAAGTATGTGGACCGTGCTTGTGGAGGCATCTATTAATATATCCTTCTTCTAAGTTTTTGAACTCTGTTCGGGTGAGAAGCAATACTGCAGAGTCAAAATAGCAGAGAAGTAAACATTAGAGGATCTGTGATCTAGACCAGAATTTGCCATTTACTATTCCCCTCATGCAGAACAGCTCCAGTCACATCTCCTAGCTGTTTCTTCTAGGTAATATGGCAACAATAACATTCATGAGCAGATACGTATAAGCCAGTGAATTTTTAAGACTTGACTTTGGTGAGTTAAAAAAGCAAGGCAATGAAGGAGAATTTGTTTGTCCCAGCTTGTTTGGCTGGTTTGGAGGTAAATAACTCTGAAGGTTTCTCTCCATCTGGGTTAGTCTCTGGGATTCATTCAAGGCATAGCCATGAATAAATGGGCTAAATTCCTGCATATAGACTATTGCCCATTTACTATAAAAAGTAGTAATCCAATGTTTCTACTTTTATCAGCTTCCATGGTGTCTATTTAAAAATGAAAACCAAAACAGAGAATGAGGATATGTGGTCCCCTGTGGATACAGTCCACCCATGTTCCACCTGTGAATTTTCTCTAGGTGTTGTCACCTCTCTGTCATGTGTCCCTCACTACCTGTCTGACGTGCGTGTTTGTATATGTGTATGTTTTTCTCTGTCTCTCTTTTTCACTCCCTTTCCCTCTCTCCACTACCCCCTCCTCAATGCTTCCACCTGTTTTTTTCTTTATCTACAGCTCTCACTCCCAAATCTTCTGCTCTCCCTCTGGGTCTAGCCATCTCTTTTAATATGTGATGCAATCTTCAGCATCTTTCATTTTCCATCACTATCTTTCACTCCATTCAGAAAATAAGGACTATTCTCTCTGGAATCCACATTTCCTAAAAAATTATAAATGCTTATAATTTTATCATCCCTTTTCACAAGCTTTATATTTTACTACTCTGTTCTTTGTACTCTCCCTACAAGGTATACAGAATTTCTTGCAGTTTCACAAACTTCTGCCTCCTTAGAGGGCCCTTTTCATATTATCTAACTTACTACTTCTTTCTTTTCACTGGCTATATCCCACTCTTCTTGTAGGCACTGTCACCTCCCCCGCCCCCAGAAAGGAGGCCACCTCTTTCAGTGTGCAATCAGATGTCCACTCAGTGGTTCCAAAGCCCCCTGTGCTTACCCTTATAGCACTCATCACGCTGATTAGGGATTGGAATTTTTAACAGGACTTAATGTCTTCCCCATAAGACATGGCCTCTTGGACATGTGAACACATATGTACTTTCAGCCTGGGTCAGAGCTGCTGCTCCATAAGTGTTTGTTGAATGAAAATTGAACTTCTAAGAAAGAAGCAGTGATCCATGCCAATTTCTCTTTTCTTTGAAAGATTCCAACCTTAAACTGCAGTCAAAAAGACCAATGTGCAATTACCTATGAAGCCTCTGCATCTTTTTTCAGATGACCTCAGTGAAGAGAAAAACAAGCTCTGCAAGGGAGAGAGGAAAAAGACCAGGTTCAGTGGCAAAAATATCACACGACAGTTCTTGCACAATCATAAACTAAACACATCTTGGACACATACAGCCACTTGTGAATGGAAGTCATATAATTGAAAAAGACCATTTGTAGAAGAGAGGCCATAACTTTGGCCAAGAATTCTCTTGCCACTGATTTAAGAATCTTGGAATAGGTAATTCCAAGGGAAAGGCTTAAAGTAAATGAAAATGTATCCAAATCATAATCAAATGAAAATGCCATGGCGGAGATTGTTGGGTGGAATTTTTCAGGGCCCTATATTTAACCATATGAGATTTTTTCCCAACTATCATCCTAGTTAATCTTTAAGAATGACGGATTTGCTTTTTAATACTAAACCACATCTCATCACAAAGATGCACCCCAACTTTCCTTATTTAGTTATTCTCCTTGACCACAGCCAGTTTTCCATGTTCCACACACAGTATATAGGAAAGTCAATGATGGTAGCTTTTTCAGACTCAGCAAGCTAGAGCTACAAATATATGAAATAAGCAACAGTTATAATCTGTTCTCTTCTCCCAATGAACTGAGTTACCTACATTAAATACCCTCAGTGGGAATATCACAGCTAACCATATCACAATGAAATATAACAAAAAGATGAAAAGGAGGCAGCTTTATGATATGTGAATGATGCACTTACAAGTCATTTCATAAAACTATAAGGTACAACTATTTAACTGTAGGTTTAAATAATACCACACTAGGCATTATTGAAATCTTACTTACCTGGGCAATATTCATTTAATTAATTACCCAAACGCTTACAGAGTTTCTCTAAGTGTCGGGGACAGGGTGAGGTTTCTGCCGTGGAGTTGAGAGTGGGAGTAATGATTTGGGGAGGTTATATACCAAGACAAATAAGACTTGGCTTCTAGCCTGGAGGAGCAGACAGTTAAAGGAGAGAGACTTGTCAGCTTGCAATTCGGCAAGGAGGAAAACAATGGCCCTTCTGGGTCCATTTGGTGGGTGAAATCTTAACCTTCGAGTTTATTAAGATAGGACAGCCAAGTATGTGAAAGCTGAGCTAGGGCATTGGGAGCCCGTAGGGAGTAGTAGAGAAAGTAACTAGAAAATTGGAGAAAGATTTGAGAGAAAGAATTGCCATGCTTTGATGAGTGGTGGATAAGTGGAGTAAGGAAGAGATAATACCTCGATTTCTGGTTTGGAAAACAAGCAGGTAGTGATAAGTTGCAATTTGTGTTCCCGAGAAGAAGATGCTAAACAGATGCTGGCATGACGAGTATTTATTGGAGATCAAATCCTATGGCACGGAGGTGGAGGAAACAGGATTGGGCAGACAGAGCAGGTGAATTGCAACATAGGCCTGATGCCTTGGCCAACCTCACAAGAGCTCTGGAGAGTACATGGCTCATCAGATTGCCCTGAGGGTCCAAAATGCTCTCACTGTGCTCCCTCCTTGGATAGTCTAGGAAAGGCATGATCTTAGGAGAGATGGCTCTCTGAAACTAAGGCCGAACCTGCAGGCACTAACAACTTACCAGCAGCTGGCAACAAATCCTCCTTGAGGGGGATCTGGGCAGCACAGGTTGGAGCAGGAAGTGGGTTGAGTGAAAATGAGGAGCTCTAGCTTGGACGTATTAAGATGAAAAGACTAAAACACATATAGCCAGAGCTAGCCTGTAGCCAGTTAGTTGCGTAAGAAGTCTCAGAATTCTGGAGAAGGGTTTGGCCCAGAGACACAGATTTCGAAATTATCAACATTCAAGTGCAAACTGAAGCAGTGGGACTAGGCGAGCTCACCCAAGAGCCGTGTCCAGAATGGGAAGAGAAGAGGGCCAAGGCTGAAAGCCCGGAAAGCCCCGACATTTAGGAAACAGCCAGAAGAAGATATTGACAAGGTTTAAATGAGGATGAGAATGCGGAAAGAATTATTCCATAGGAAACAAAGGAGGAAAAGTTTTCTAGGAGGAGAAATTGGACAGGAGTTAAAACTTGTTTTAGAAAACTTAAGATAAGGACCCAGGAGTCCAAAGCATATCTGTGAATGAGTGTGTGTGTGAATGAGTGTGGGGGTGTGTGTGTGTGTAAGGGGGGAGTTATCTATAAAGTCCAGACCTTGGGATCAAACTATTGCCTTTCTCATTATCCCTATCTCTACCTGCTAATCTTGTCCTTATCTTTAGTGTTGGAGGAGAAATGGTCTTTTCTCCATATTAAACTTTAAATCATTTGTTGATTTATCTCCCTTAACTCATTTCTTTATCTTCTTTTCTTCAGTTGGTTATGTCTACCAAGCCTCCTTATTTTCACAGATCTGCCCTATTGTGGTGGATAGAAAGGGTGATAAAAATAAGTTCAGCTTGCTGCCACCTTCTAGCTATCATCTGATTTCTCAGTTTTCTTTCATTAGTTGGCTTTCTTGCACCAGAGGTATATTTCTATTATTTTTATTTCTTCTCTGTTCATTTTTTGGCTTCCATTTCCCACCACCAAAATGATTATTCTCTTGAAGGTTATTAATAATAATAACTACCTATGTACCAGGGAGGTTTTCTAATCTTTGTATTCAAGTTATTAGGTAGTAATCAAAATTGTGGCTTTACCATTGAGGCTCAGAGAGATTATCTGACTTCCCAGAGATTACAAAATTACTAAATGACTCAACCAGGATCCAGATTGGCATCTGTCTGGCTGCAAAGCTTTCCTAGAACAGCTGCTGTCTTTCCCACATTTAGATTATTGATAAATTCAGAGGCCTTTTTTTCCCTCATGATCCTTGCCTTTCAGCTGCATTTGATAGTTCGACTTTCTTCTTTGTGGAGGACATCTATTTTTGCCAGACTGGAACCAGTTCCTCCTAAATTTGGGAACAGTATTCCAGTTTTCTTTTTGGAGTCCTACCCACCCCTCTCATTCCTAATGTGTCTAGTAGGTCTGGTCTCACCTGACCTCAGATCTGGAGGTAAGCACATGACGTAAAAGAAAGCAAATATAGTAAGTCCAAAAATTGTGTGGATGTGCCTATGTTCCCACTTATTTTAGGTACCCCATCTCTATATAACCCTGCTCCTTCTAGGGGGAGCTTGATGCACCAGTTTTTAAAAAAAGAACTTGCTGAAAATAACAACTAACTTATATGATTTGCTGAATTCCCTGTCCTCTTTCCACTGCACCATGACGATCCAGAGCTTGGCTGGCGTCCTCTCAACTCAGGCCTTCAGCTTGCAATTTACATGGCCAGGAGCCACCAGAAATGAGTCACAGGCTGGCCAGCCTGTTCCCTGCAATGATTTTGGGTCTTCTCATTTTCCTTCTGCCTTGTTTTCTCTTTCTACCTGGTCCTAGGGTCCACCAGGCTCCTGGTCTTCTGGATTTTAATTTATGGTGCTTAACTTCCACTCTCTAAAGCAATAGACCTTAGTATTCCCCAACAACAGTTTTTGTTGTTGATTATTTGTTTGTTTGATTGTGGTGGTGTTGTTTTTGTTTTGTTTTGCTTTGTTTTACTTACCAAGTAATTATGCTCATTCCCAGATGCTTAACGGCACTCAGCAGCCCAAGATACAGCATTCAGGAACCCAAACCTCGCACTACCCCTTTAGCCAATACCCAGGCTGGTATCCAGGTGCCTCAGAAGAGGAGAATCAGTCAATTAGCTGAATTCACATCTCTCCCACTTACGAGTAAGAATTTCAGGGACAAGGACCAGGCTTCATACATGGTAGTTACTCAGTAAATCTTTGCTAGATTAGAACCTTAGAATTTCAGGCTTTTAAAAATAATTTTTATTGAGGTAAAATATACATATATAATTTACCATCTTTACCATTTTTTAGTGTACACAGCAGTGGTTCAGTGGTAATAAAAACACTTTTTTTTTCTCTTCCTCTCTCCACCCCGCCTCCTCTTCCTCACCTCTGGTGATCACCAGTCTAGCCTCCATTTTCAGAATTTCAGTTCTCAACTGCTCAAGGCATTCTGTCTCTAACCTGGAATGACTCAACATTTCCCTTACATATAAATTAGAGATGCTGATTGGAACGGTCTATAAAAAGATGGAACATTTTAATACCTTAAAGTGAATACCATAAAATACATTTTATGACTATTATGTAGTAGAGAAAACCCCAAAGGAAAAGGGGTTTTTTTGTTTTTGTTTTTGTTTTTTCCACTTTTCTGGCTCAGATTCCAGAAAAAGGTTTTCATTTGTTATAGATTCTAAGCCTAAGTCCAAATGTTATCTTTTATATATATATATATAAAAATGCCTTCTGGAAAAAAAATTCTAGAGTTTGGAGAAGATTGTTTTTCATTCAAATTGCATGTAAGAAAGTCCTAGAACCATGGAGAAGCCTATGACATTAGACAAGATTTAATTTTCTAAAGAAGAAAGTAGAATTTCTTTTGCACATGTTTCTAGTCTTTTCCTACCTTTTCAAGATAGTATTATATCTTCTTTATTTTGTTATTTAAACTACAAAAATAGAGAACAAAAATGTGTGGCCACAGGAATTCTAGCTGAATTTATCATTTAGAGAGAGATGGTGAATATACCCCAGAAGGATGTACTTTGGTCTCTTTGGGACAATGAAATCCTAAGAGTGGCTGTGTCTCAACTTAAGGAAATCATAGAAAGATTTCGATCTGGAACTACCGCAGGTGGAACAATATGTCTGTGAAATGATAGTTTTCTCCAGTGTACGGGGTTATAAACAGTGGAGAGTGACTCTATGTAGATGATAATATTAGAGTTCAAGGGGACTATTAAATAACTCCCCTGCTTTCCCTTCTCGTATTCTAAATCAATGGAGATGAGCAAAGGAGTGAGGCAGATGGAGACCAAAACAGGGCTCTTGGGGAATTGGGGGTTCCTGATTCTGAACCACAGAACTAAGCAAACATAGTCACCCACTCACTCCAAGGGAAAAAAAGCAAGTTCAGGGCCTTTACCTCCAGGCTTTCCACGTGGTCCACCAGCGCACCTGCAGGCAGGCATGTCCCAAAGACAAAGGGGAGAGGAAGGAACTACACTTGTCAGGTTCTCTCCAAAACTCACCAATCTTTAAATCACTCTTCCTCTCCCAGGGAAGAGAGAATATAGGGTCTGAGAGGGAAAAATTCCTTGTGAAGGAAAAGAGGTGTGGGGAGTAAGAGCACTCCTCGCCCTACCAACACCATGAGATGATGTATAATTGTACAGTCCTAAAGTTAGCTGCTCTGCAGAGTAGTATGTAAGGAACTGTTGGTAAGTAAAAGAGAATTTCCATAGAGGTGAGTTTTCTTAGAATTGCATTTAAAATTTTTTGCCAGCAACGGTTTTGGCTTTGCAAGGTCACTTTCTAAGTCTTTCAATTGTACCACTGAAATCTGAAAAAATGTCTTTTAACTTTCATACAGAAACTTTATTCCACAATTCTGGATGCTTAAAACTATGCAATTGCCCTAGAATATATTATTTGACATGTTACATTGTGCTACAATGTTTCAGTTCTTTTTAAAAATATTTATTTATTTATTTATTTATTTATTTATTTATTTATTTATTTATTTATTTATTTATTTATTTTGAGACAGAGTCTCGCTGGTCACCCCAGGTGGACTGCAGTGGCATCATCATAGCTCACTGCAACCTCAAACTCCTAGGCTCAAGGTATCCTCCTGCCTCAGCCTCCAAGTAGCTGAGACTACAGTCATGCACCACCATGCCTGGCTGATTTGCCTAGATAATTTTTCTTTTTGTAGTAGAGACAGAGTCTTGCTCTTGCTCAGGCTGGTCTCTAACTCCTGGGCTCTAGCAATCCTCCCACCTCAGGCTCCCAGAGTGCTAGGATTATAAGCGTGGGCTGCTGCGCGTGGGCTACAATGTTTCAGCTCTTAAGAATGTTCCTGTTAAGTATAATGGTAGCCCTGTTTACTATCCAATTTAATCATACATTGCATTTCTAATGCTTGTTTGTACTTACCAGCTGTGGCACGAAAGCTCTACAAAATATCTTCTTAGATATTGATGCTTATGAAGAAGACTAACAGGAATGGTCATAGGTAGGGAGTGAGCCAGGAAGAAACTCTCTTGGAATCCAACAGAGAAAATTCAAGAAGATTCAAGAAGTGGTCAAGATGTTGATGTTGGACAGTTGAGTAAAATAAGAATGGAAATACATCTTAGCCTCTGGCAACTAAGAAGTCACTGTGCACCCCAGTGGGAGTAGTTTTAGCAGAGTGAAGGGATTAAAGCAGCTTATGATGGGTTCAGGAGTAAACAAACTGCGGAAATGGAAACTGTACTATGATGAAATGCAGATTTCTACTTCTAAAGGTTTAGTTAGGAAAAGAAGGAAGAAGAAAGTACAAGATCTTACAGGAAATACTAGGTCAAGGGGAAAATCAATGTTGTTTCATAAAATTGCTACCAATCAATAACCATACTGAAAATCTGTAATACTTAGTAAAAATACATTCTACATAAGGGTGTCATACAATAAATTATAGAACTAATTTCTGAAGTCCCCATAATTAGACTATATAAAATGGGGCTAAATGTGATGAAAAACAATATATGCAAGAAAGTTCTAAGTGGGCCAGGAACTTTATCAATGTCTTCCTTGAGGGAATAGGGCTTGGCTATTCTTTTTAAAATTAAGTAGACTATGCATGTAATAGAATTCAATTTGTACCCCTAAATCTATTAAAATAACCAAAAACAATTAAAAAGAGTAAAAAGTATAAAATACTGACAAGTCAAAAGTAGGTAGAATATGAAAACATTGATAAAGGGACAAAGGTATTTCAGGATGGCAATAGCAGGAAGAAAAGTATTAATCAAGGCATAACAGTCAGAATACAAGTTTCACTTCTGAAATATCCAATTAAATTAAAATTCCTCCAATTCTCTGCTTCTCCTTCCAGGGTCCCAAGCAATTGCTCAGACTCAACCCTTAATCTTCTCCCTCAAAAGTCTCTCAAACCTGGAATTATTAGTGAAACTAGATATGGGTAAAAGTAGAGGAAATAAAGCAGATTGAATTGGTTCATAGTTTTTTTTTCTTTTTTCCTTGCCTAAGAACATATTTATAATATATCACAGGCAGTGCTTACTGTGTACAAGGTAAGTTAAACATTTTATCTATATTAACTAATTTCATCCTTAAGAAAACCCTATAAGAAAACTTCTATTGTCAGTTTTACAAATGGGAAAACTAAGACATGGGCTAGCTAAGTAAATTATCTAAGGCTTTTCAACTAGTAAGTAGCAGAGCTGGGATTCAAAATTAGGCAGTATGGTGCCTGAGACTATGCTCTTACATGCTATTTGCCTTTCTCTCTTCTGCATTTAAGGTTTTTTTCTGTCTTTATTTTTGTTTACATCTAAGTAAAAGTAAAAAAAGGCACATGATCTAAAATATTCAAAATGCACTCTGTCTTATAATGAAAAGCAATCAATGTTCCAAACCCCACCTCTACTCTCAACTTCACACATCAAAATTAACCAGTGTTTTCTTTTTATTATATTTACATAAATATGTTTTAATATAAAATTAAAGTAATACATAAAATAAGTAATACATCTTTATATTATACATATTATTTATCTATATTATATACATATATTACATATTCTGAAAGGCAAACTTCTTACCTACCCAATAGTACAGACATTTTAGAAAACTGACAAATAAATAACAAAAGTCTCCCTACTTCTCACCTATCCCAAAGCTAATTATCATTCCCAATTTCTGTAATGTGGTATCTGGCTTTTGACCTTTATCTTTTGGATGATTTTGCATTGGTGAGGGTTTATTGTGCTGATCCATGTGTAACACTGTTCTGAGTACTTCCTGGAGGGCAGGTCTTGTCTTGATGGATTCCCTCAGTCTTTGCTTGTCTGAGAAGGTCTTTATTTCTCCTTCATATAAGAAACTTAGTTTTGCAGGGTACAAGATTCTAGGTTGGGCATTATTCTGTTTGAGAAGAGTGAGAATGGGGCCCCAGTCTCTTCTGGCTTGTAAGATCTCAGTTGAGAAGTCTGTAGTTAGTGTAATGGGTTTTCCTTTGTAGGAGGGCCTCTTTCATGATTATTTTGGCCACTCTGATGACTATGTGTTGTGGTATCTTCCTGTTTGCAATGAATCTCTCAGGAGTCCTTTGAGTTTCTTGTACCTGGATATCTAGATTTTTAGCAAGGCCAGGGAAATTTTCCTCCATTGTATCCTCAAATAGTTTATCCAACCTTTGGGCATTTTTTTCTTCACCCTCAGCAATGCCTATAATTCTCAGGTTAGGCCTCTTCATATAATCCCACATTTCTTGTAGGCTTTGCTCTTTTCTTTTATTTCTCTGCTCTATCTCTGCAACTGACTCATTTAATTGAAAGGTGTTATCTTCAATCCCTGAGATTCTTTGTTCTGTTTGATCTACCCTGTTCTTGAGGCTTTCCAGTGTATTTTGTAATTCCTTGAATAACTTCTTCATTCCAGGCATTCTGTTTGTTTTTTCTTTAATATTTCAGTTTCTTTAGTGAAATTTTCTTCCAAGTCCTGGATTTTGTGTGTGTGTGTGTGTGTGTGTGTGTGTGTGTGTGTGTGTGTGTGTGTGTGGTTTCTTTGTATTGGTTATCCATTTTCTCTTGCATATATTGAGTTTCCTTACAATCCATGTTCGAAATTCTTCTGTCATTTTAGTGTTCTGAATTTGGTTGATGTCCATTGCTAGAGAGCTGGTGTTCCCCTTTGTGGGTGTGCTTTCCTTTTGATTCTTCATACTTCCAGAGTTCTTTTGCTGATTCCTTCCCATCTGGAGCAGCTGTTGCTTCTCACCATTATATTTTCATTTAGATAATGACGCGCCCAGTTTAGTCTCTGAGCCAGTAGGTATTTGTGGGTGAGATTCGACCACACCCTGTAAGATGAGTCAGTAAATGCAATAAAAGTGTGTGCACATTGATCTCACTGTCAGTAGGTGGTGCTTGGTGGGAGGAGCAGGCTGCAGTGTTGTTTTTGGGTCCTGTGAGCAGCTCTGGTTCCTCTGGAGAGACACTCTAGTGCCTCAGGTGGGGGGTGGGGCCTGGGACTTCCAGGCGTGTCCTTATTCTCCACCTCAGTGGTGGCAGGTACGGGAGTGAGGTTGGGCAGGGCTGGGTTGGGTGAGCCTGCCCTCAAGCTCCACAAGTGCTGTTAGCAGGAGTCAAACTTCTGTTCTCTGCTTCTGGGCAAAGCTGCCAGGGAGGGGCTGAAATGGCCCCACTAAGTCAAAAAGTCTGCATGTGGAGATGGGGAGACCTGCAGTCTGGAGCAGGCCTCACTCCTTTCCACCCTCCCCTATTCTGCAGTTTGTTTCAGGCCTCTGCTGGCAGGCAGGACCTCAAGCCAGCAGATCTCCCCTGACTGTGATGTGAGCTGAGAGGTTCCCTGCCCAGAACTGCAGCCTGAGCTAGGGGCACAGTCGTCCTGTGGGAGGAGGGCTGCCCCTCAAGCACGCTGCGGCTAGGACCCACTCTGATCTGCCCCTGAAGGCACACACACCTCAGTAGACTAGTTCACAAATATCCCTTCTGTGCCCCTGGGCTATGTGATCGAGACCTGGGTGTACGGGATCTGGCCTGCAGGCCTGCCCCGTGGGCACCAGAGATCAATCCCAGACCCTGCTAGGGAGAAGAATGCTGGTCTCCAGTCACCCACAGGGTGCCCAAGCTGGATCAATGTCTCTCCATCTCAGGATTTGCCCTACTCTGCTTGAGCCACCAGACAAGCAGCACATGGGAGGGCCAGCAGGTAGGGAGTTCCCAGTTGGAGAACCCCTCAGTCCACTGCAGGGCCCCAAAAGGAAAGGTCCCATTCCCTGCAGATGCCTCCGGGTGGTGGCTCAATTGTCTCCCTCGGCAGCAGTGGGGAAGGGACAGAAAGGGGAGAATGAAGCAATATGGTGCCTGCCAATCAGGTTGGGTCTGTGGGGCAGGAGGTGCCCGAGGGAACCAGGAGCCTGGTGCCCTGTCCACAAGAGGCTCACTGCTCACTGGTGGCAGATGTCTCTGGGCTGGTATCAGCAGGTCTCTCCAGCAGCTCAAGAGTCCACCAGTAGTCCAAGATGCAAGGGAGGGGAAATTTAACCGCTTCACCTACGCTAGTTGCTGGTCTCCAAGCCTCTCCAGGTTTAGGCCCTGCGGATGCCTTTCTCTTTCTGTTAGGTAGATAGTGAGGGATTCAGGTCTCCTAGGGATGGAAGTGGGTGCTGTTGCCCCCATCTTGGTCCTGCCCAACCCTAATTCTCCATACCTGGTGGGGGAGGAAATACCCTACGAATCTGCTAATCAGAACTTGGTGCACCAACTGCAAAAGAATGCAGAGGCCCTAGCCTACGGGCCAAGACACATGGATACCATAAAGTCCGGAAAGTGACCTAGAACCCACATGTGCAGCGAGACTCAGGTCAAGCAGCTCCCTAACTGCCTGATCAAAGTGGTTCTACAGTGACATTTGAACCATGGGGAGGTCCTTATCTGGACACCACAAAATAAGACCCAAACCATAACAAAGTTTTTTCCTGCCGCAACAAGGGGTCCGGTCATCATCTGTGGTGTATGTATCATGCTTTGCAAACCTATGTCTCGCTCTTGCTCTATAATCCTATCTTGATCCCCCTCAATAAACTTCACCTCATGCTTGCCTAACTTTGGTGTGTCTGGTCATTCTTCGGCCACAAGTGCACTAAGAATCGACATTCCAGACTAAAACCTGACACTTCCAGCTCTGCTCTGCAACTTCTTCCTGTGGAGTCTCCTATAGTTTCAGGCACCCTTCCTGCGGACCTTCATCCTATCTGTTTGTCTGCCTGTTTGTTTCTTTCATTTTCATCTAAAATCATCTTTCTTGCAGAGACACTCTGGGTGGCGATTTTTCTCATCTGCCATCTTGCCTCCCCTTATACTTACTCTATCTTTGCTTTTTCATTCCAAACTATTTTCATTTGATTCAAGCCAAAATCCCATGTGATTCTTTCTAACTTTCCCTGGAATTTTTCAACAGACATAGGCATAATAATATAATTGTGGTTGGTCAGGTCCCTTAACAAAGGATAGAATATCCTCTCGTGGCATTCCAAAGAGATGAGTTAGTCTAAACTGAATAGAGTGCAAGACAAGCAATGGTCTTATACATGGAGCCTGTCTGTAAGCAGCACTAGGCTTATGTTGACTTGTTTTGATGAAGTATGATCAACATGGAAGCTTTCTTTTATGAGTCTACAGAACACCAAAATTTTAAAAAGCTAAATCTAGAGATCAGTAAGTGTCTTTCCTATTATGTTTCCAAAATATCAGAGTTTATAATAGGTGGGTAATGAGAAGTATTCTCAAATTGTGTTTACAGAGCTTACAGTCTTCTAAAAGACTTCTTTTAGTCTTCTAAAAGAAATCAGATCTGGCTACATTAGGAATAAGGTAGCTGTTTTGGAAGAATACTGAAAAAAATGAGAAATCCAAAGAAGAGGTGAACAATCAAACTTGGGCAGAGTAGGAAGAAGGTCTGACTATAAACTGAGAGGCAGGAGTTGTTGAATTTTTGCTTTAGAGAGCTGCTGGTAACACAATTCAGGTTCCACCCCTTTTAGGCTCTACAATATCTTTATTCAAAATTCAAAAATTCTAGGCAGAATGAAACCAAATGGTCAGACTAAATTAGATGCTCAACCCTTGACCAATGGTCAGGATGAGGGTGGGAGGGTAGGGTATGGTAATGAAGTTTAGAAACAGAGACTATTCTAAGAGATCATTGCTATGCACTAGGGACAGTTTCTAGAAAAGAGGAAGTATTGGATCACACAGCCACAAGAGGATTCTACTACAAAGAAAGACTGGCAGTAAGACAAGGAATTTCAAAGACAACAAATAAGAAAGGAAAAAAGAAAGGGTTGAAAAAAATATATAACAAAGAAATCTAAGTATCAGGGAAGAATATGGTGTGGAAACTGAAACGGGAAGGTTGTGTGAAAATTAGTCAGCCCAAGAGGAAAGAAAGAATACCCATGCCAGGAGAGAGCTCAGCCAATGTGAAGAGCACAGAAGTGGGAGAGAGCATGATGTACTCACCGTGCTGGTAGAAGTCAGTATAACAGAGCGCAGGGAAGCAATATGAAGAAGGAAATTTTGGTAGTGAAAAGCCACATAGACAATGTTAGGATCTTGAACATGATTCTACAGTCAATGAGGAGCTGTAAAAGGGTGGCTGACGGAATTAGGTACATCTTTTAAAGAGATCTCCTCAGCTGTAATTGATTTAGTCACAACTACCTGTGGACCATCTGGTACAGAAAGATGAAGGACTTTAGAATCAGGCGGTTTAGGGTTAGAGTCCTGGTACTACTGGCTACTTGTGTGAGGTCAAATAAGATAAGTAACCTTTGAAAGCTCAGTTTTGGCATCTGCAAAATGGAAATATTAATAATAAAATCTACCTTGCAGGGTGTTGTCACTATTAATAAACATAAACATAAATTTTCCAGAACATCATAAACAATCATAGTTATTGTTATTTCCCATATTATTGTCTTTCCTATTGTTTATATTGCCATCTAATCTTCCCTCATTTCTGTCCAATTTGGCTAACATTTGTTGAATACTTATTACATGTCGTGTAAAGCTTGACATGTATTTTCTAATTAAAGCCTCAAAACAATCCTCTAAGCCAAGTACTATCATTACCTCTTTTTGGAAGATGCAGATACTTAAGTTTAGACACTTGAGCAACATGCTTAAGATCAGACTTCTAGGAAAATAACTCTATGCTCTTTAAGAGCAGAAACAAGTTCCAAATTTTTTACTACAGAGTCTAACACATTACTATACAGGCAACAAATAATCAATTTGTATTGGATAAAAGAGTGGATGAAACCCTCATTTAGAATTTCAGAAGATGTAAATAAAGAACCTACATAAAAGTCCATAGGAGAGTTAGAAAAATAGCTATTTGTAAGTAACTTAATGTAAATACTATTTTGCCTTATTTTTTTATTTTGAATTTATAAATCAGTGTATCACTTAGCTGCTCCTGTACAAAAAGTCATCCCAAATGTAGTAACTTAACACAACTGTTTATTATGACTCATATTTCCTGTGGGTGGTCTGGGCAGTTCTGCTGGTCTATACCAGCTTAACTGCTCTCTGCTGGCCTCTGCCATACAGCTGTCGTCAACTGGCAGATTGGCTAGCAGCTGATGATCTAGCATGGTGTATTAGTTTCCTATTGCTGCTGTAACATATGACCACAAACTGAGTGGCTTAAAATGGTACAGATTTATTTTCTTGTAGTTCTCGAGGTTGAAGTCAGTTTGGGCTAAAATCAAGGTATCAGAAGGACTGTATTCCTTCTAGTGGCTCTAGAGGAGAAATCTTTTTCCTTGCCCTGTCTAGATTCTAGAGGTCACCTACATTCTTTGTCTTATCACCCCATCCTTCATCTTCAAAGCCAGCACTATAGCATCTTCAAATCTCTCTCTGACTTCTACTCTTGTTTCCACTATCATATCTTCTTTGACTCTCACTTTCCTGTCTCCCTTGTAATTATAATAATCTTACCAAGACAATCTAGGGTAATTGCCTCATCTCAAAATCCTTAATTTAATCATATCTTCAAAGTCACTTTTCCCACATAAGTTAACATATTTACAGGTTCTGGGGCTTAGACGTGAACATCTTTGGGGACTAGGAGAGCTTATTTTGCCTTCCACAGATGGCTTCCCTCACGTATCTAGCAGTTGGCAGATTGTTGGCCAGGATACTGCACTCTCCACGTGATCTCCCCTTCCCCTTGCAGGCTCCTCAGGCTCATAAAACATGGTGGTCTCATGGCTCTAGCTCAGCAAGAGGTCAGGCTCCAATGCACAAGCACTTGTCACATTTGCTTATGCCCTTTGGACCAAAGCAAATCACATGGCCAACCCAGATTCAAGAGGTAGAAAAATATACCCCAACATTTTATGGGAAGATCTGTAATATCACATTGTAAGGACTTAGATGCAAAAAGGGGGAAAACTTTGTGACTACAGAATTTGTGACCAGCTATAGCAGCTATCATAATATGTGAATGAGACTTTCGAAGACAAGTCCATCACTGGATGGAATAATGGAGGTCTTTGTGCAGCTGTTTCTGCTGCCTAGAATGCTCAAAATGCATTTCTTTCTACCTGGCTGAATTATTTACCTCCTTCTTACCATAGCTTACATATAACCCTCTCGGGAAAACTCTTCTAGACCCACACTCCATAATGTTCCTAGTGCTTTACCTTTGTGCTCTCATCATACTCAATACTTACCTCTAATATAGCACTTCACATGCTCTTACAGAAACACCTGTTTATTTTTCTGCCTGTCAGCCTAGACCATAAGCTTTTTGTGAACAGAAAGTAGATTTTAGTTGCTCTTGCTTTCCCTGTGACTTAGCAATGTATCCTGTAAGTAGTAGGTTAAGAGGAATGTATTGAATAAATGTATTAATAAATATTCTATAAACTACATTCTTTAATTACTACTATTGTTTTAGTAAAATATATTTCTTATTTAATGAATATTTAATCATGTACCCATTTTTTTTCCTACTTTGGAACCCAGCCTTTCATTGGTAAGCTAAATAGGAAAGGAAGGAATTACTAGTACTAAATATCAGTGGTACAAAAAGTTTTCCTTGGAATAAAAAGCTAAACTATGATTTTGGAACCCTGATAACACAAATTGATTGTGTGACATTTGGGAAATCCACAGATTGCTGCTAAAGGCGTTGACTTGCCAAACTAGAGATCTCTAAAGCTGTCTTTAGTTGGGTGGCCAGCCAAAATTAGGAACTCAAGGCTAACTTGATTCAAATTCCCTCAAACTAAAACCAAAATAAAAGCTGAGGTATTTTGGGATGTTTCCAGGAAGGTCTTAAGAGGCTGCCTGATTGCTGTTAATACATAAGGCAGAAAGCAAAGATTTCCGAAATTACATGACTCAAGGGCTAAGATTCCAGAACTGCAGACACAACATGAGTAAGCAGACCACTCCAAATTGCCAGTGGAATTAAAGAATCAAAAAGGAGATGGTGAGTTACAAGAAACAGAGCTCGTTTGGGGAAAGAATATTCTGTATGCCTGTAACCAAGAAAGCCAGCTTTAATATAAGCTAAAATGAAATGTACAGATGTTTAATATGATAAAATAACCAAGGGAGAACCCACCCTGTGTTATTCTCCAGTATAATGTTCTATGGACTACCCTTGGAATATGTGTAAATGATGCCCTGTACACTTTTCAGCTCAGGTAATGATATTTCTTAACCTGAGTTATGAAGGACAAAAATGAATAAAGACAGCATTGAAGCCAAAAGACAATCAAGTTAGCTAATGTTTAAATATCTTGAGAGCATTTCTATTCTGATGTTAAAACTGTCACTGTTAATGCACTGAATATTTTACAGAATCTCAGTTAATCATGCCTTGAAACAGATCACAGTTGAACAACAACAACAAATTCTAGGCTTTTAAAGAAAGTTTCTGAATTGTAAGCCTCCAAAATGAATATACCCTAAAAGGCATATTCTTGTCTATTTGAAACTCATTCAATGTAACACCTACCCATGCAAACTGGCCACAGCATATACATCGTTGTTATTTTTTAAATCTTGTATTTAAAAGCTTAAAGGCATAATTCATTTAATCTTCACAATATCCCTGAGAGGTAGGCGCTATTATTATATTCATGTTCAAATGCAAACCTGGACACAAAACATGTAGCTAATTGTCCAAGGTCATATAATTATCCTACGACATATTTGAATCTAAGCAGGTAATTCCTGAACCTATATTTCTCCAACCACAGCACTATACTGCCTCTCTTAAAATATACTGTGTCACTCATTCTAAGATGAATATTTAGCATGGATACTCTTGGATAATTTGGAAACATCCTAATAGAGTCTTTTCAATGTAACAAATATTTATTGATCCCATGTTAAGTATGAAGACCTTTAGCAGGCTTTTCCCCTAAAATTCATGGAAAATGTATATGAAGTGGTGATTTGCTGGTTTTATAATTTCTCTTAAAATAATTTTACAATTGCATCATTAACTAAGAAACCCAAGTATAAATCTGAGTCCACAAACTCAGAGGTATAAGAAACAACACTTATTATAATTAAACCCACATAAATCCTTGTCCAAGTCCCCATGTGTTCAGCTAGCAAGAAATCCTTTCTGTTATTACGGTGCCTCCCTCCTCCGTGGTTGTCAGAGGCCCAGTCTTACATAGCACCAGATTATTGGAGATCAGGGGGTGAATTCATCCTTCATTTATCACTTAGAATCTCTGAACGTCATTCCGCAGCTGGCATGGTTCTTGTAAATCTGATTGCTCTGTTGCTTCTGTGCCCCATGTGTCAGATATGGGAATAACAGACAGGGCTGGGAGCCTCATACCCAGGACCATTTTCCTTTGATGCTCCAATTTTTGAGATCCTGCCATGTCTCTAGGAAATGATCATAAAATAGGACAAGTTTCCCCTCTGATCACAGACTTCTGATCACAGACCCCAGATTTCTCTCTTGCCTAACCAAAGTACCTTCTTTCTGCTGGATCTCAACACTCTCCCTCCTCAAGGACACCTGGCATAAACTCTTTACAAGAGAGTGTAGGTGTTTACAAAAGGCCCCTGAGGTAAAAAAGCTTCTGAATTACTCTTTGCAAAAATACATGCGGCAAAAAATGGCTAAAGATCAAGCTCTATCCTTGAAAAGGCAGGAGGGAAGAAATGCATCTATACCAATTAATATTTCAATAAATTATCCTACCCTCAAGTTATAATCGAAATAATGAGGTCATAGAGTTTAGCTCTGCCTGACTAATGGCTCCTTTGGTCTAATGGCTCTCAAAGTGTGATCCCTGGACTGGCAGCATCAACATGACACGAGAACTTGAAATGCAAATTCTTGGGCCTCATCCCAGAGGCACTGAATCAGAGGCTTTGGGGATGGGCCCAGCAACCTGTGTTTTTAAAAGCCTTACAAATGATTTCATGCCCACTGGTTTAGACTACATATTTTTCTAACACGGACTGTATATTAACTATTTACTTGTCTCTTCCGATAGTCTATAAATTTCTTAAGAGCAGGAACCATGCCATCTTTCACCTTGTTATATTCCCATTGCTTTATATTGGGGGTGGGGTGAGGGGAGTATAGTAAGTGTTCATAAATATTTGTTGAGCATATCAATACAAGAATGAGTTAAGAGATGCTTTATTTGTCTACCGGATTATCATTCCGTTAATAGTTCTGCCAGATTATCATTCAGAGTGCAATCGTGAACTTCTAACAATTCCTAAAATGAATTCAATAACTTTTGATGATATAATAGCCCTCTGAGCCCAAAACTTTTCTTAGGGGAACTGAAAACAGATGTGCCTTGCAGTGTTTCTGAATATGACTGTAAATTCATGAGTTCATTCATTTCTAAATATTTATTGAAAAACCTACCTATTTTTAGGTCTTCTGCTAGGAGCTTTGGGAGCTAGATAGATAAGTAAAGTGCTTCTTCCTTGGCTCACAAAAGTATGTACATCTCAGTAGCTAAATTAAATTAATTAATTATAAACCTATTATCCAAATTTTTTGAGCACCATGGATTATTGGAGAATGAGCAGATAAAGTCATGTGTGCCTTCTGAGGAAAGTTGAAAGTGTACAGACCATTAAAGTTTCCCAGCCTAGTCAATGGCTCTCCAGGACTATGCAAGCTATTAAAGATGGATAAGCAATGAATCATTCAAATAATTAAATGCATATTTTTTAAATCTGTTTTTGTGTTTCTAACTGTATACTGATATATTTGGATGATACATGGATCCTCCAACTAAAAATTACTAATCATTGCATTTACTAACATTTATTGAGTTTTTACTGTGCAAGACAGTGTCAAGTTCAAACTCTTTTTTTTCTTTTTTTCTTTTTTTAGATGCATCTGATTGACAGCCACAAACTCTTCATTATTATCATATCACACTAACATTATTCCCTAGGAGCAGTTGAATGCTCCCTCAGAGACCTAGGAAGCTGAGAGATTACATGGAAAATAAAGATGGAGTGAAATTTATAAAGTCCCTTACTGATCAGATATTTCCCAAGTTAAGGTGAAGGAGAAGGCTTAGGTGAGAACTAGCAAGGAAGATTATTGGCCTGGGCTGTGAATTGATAGGTTGAGTGTTCTTTTGCTTCCTATTTGACCCTCCATACTGGTGTGACCTGAGGAGCCACCTGCTCACTTTGGAAGAATACTCACGGTAGTCCAAAGGTCTTGGGGAGAGAAGTACAGAGCAAGACAGAAGACAGTCCCATGCAGAATTATGGGCAAAGCTACATTATGGATGAGTGCACATGGCGAGTGAGCCCTTACAGTGGTCACCTCCAATGTGGTGGCACTTGGACTGCATGGCAGAAGAGAGGAAAACACACCAGTGCAGACTGGAAGGCAGGGTTGGCACAGGGCTCACAGAACAGTATTTGGGCAGTGGCAGTGGCATGCTGTTCCTAAAAGCAACAATTAAACTGTGCTCTTAAAAGAAAAATGAGAATGGATTCTGTCAATAAGGCCTTTATTCTGCAATTTTTGCTATTTTTTGTACTGTTGTGTTTTTTCCAAAAGTTTTCTGTAATGAATATGTATTGCTATTATAATCAGAAAACAAAATTTGTTGGTTTTGAATAGCACTCAGATTTCCAGGCAATCAACTTACCTGCCAGCTTCAAAAGGATAAATAGCTACTTACCTTCCCTATTATACTGTAAGCTGATATCCTAAAATTATTTTGACTTGAAGTAGAAAATTAAAAAAAAAAAAAGGCAGCCCAAGCTATAGCACCATGATCCCACATAATGATCAGGCTTTGTTTTTTTTCTAATTTGGAAGGCAAAAGTCACGAAACAGCAATTGGGCAGAGAGAAAGGATTGAAGCAAAAGCCACTTTCTATATCATTCTGTATCATTTAAAAAGTGATATATAAATGGCTAAAGTGATGATGTCATTCTTGAATAGGTAAAGGCTGAAAAAGAGCTACCATTAATAGCTTCCCTGGAAATCAATCAAAGCCTGTTGTTTGAGAAATAATTATTAACCTCACTGTTTAACATAATGTGTTCCTTGGCCCTGATACTAATTGAAGAAAGTCAAAAGTCATTATCCTAAGATACAAACTAGGTCAAAATAACAATATTTTTCTGAATCAATACACAGTAGTGACAGATTCTGAATATACTGTGCATAAGTTGACTATATAAATGATATTACTGTGATTGTTCATCTCACATATTTCCTGCTCTGGGTCTGAAATAAGTAAACATTCAAGACGCTTCAGCAGTTCAATTGTGAGAAAAAGAAATGATGAACAGAATATCTGTAGATTGACATGGGCTGATATAGAAGATTTTAAAAGTATGATCAAAACAAAACTACAATTACTAGGGACACACATTTGAGTCATGAAGCTATAATAGAAATTCAAGAAGTGATTACTATAAAAGTCCAAGATAGTGGTTACTTTTGAGAGGATGGAGAGGGTTGCAATTGAGACAGGGGACATGGGGGAGTGTCTGGGCTAACTGACCAAGTGCTGCTTCTTTACCTGAGTCGTGATGCCAAGGATGTTTGCCTCACCATAATTTATTAAGCCTTAAAAATTAAATTAAAAAATTTTAAATTAGTGCATACATACCCACCAAAAAAAAAAAAAAAACCACATGTATTTGTTATTAAATCTAATACTTTAAAATTTTCAAGAACGGTTCTCAATTGGAAGTGATATCTTTCCGCCTCCCCCATTCCCCACCCAGGAAGGTTAGAAATTGGGGAAAATGCGTAGGGGCCAAAATTAGTAAGCAAAATTTCTGTGGGGGCATTTTTAGTGGTCATTACGACTGGGGAGGATTAGTAACATTATAAGGAGCAGGGTTTATAAACATCCTGCAGCATAATAAGAGCCCCATATAGCAGGAAAATTATCCCACCCAAACTATTGTGTCCTCTATGTGAAATTAACCAATCAGTGATATCACCTAATGCCTCATGATGCTACATCTATTTATTTCATAATGCTAATTTCTACCCTTTAATAATGGAAACACCCTACACACACACGTACACATGCATATATGTATTATATATGTATACATGTGTGTATATAAAGAGCTAGTCTACCAACTTCTATGTTGAACAATTCACTTTACAGTTTGCCAAATTGTGGTTTGATTGCCTATGGTTAAGCTCATGGGCTTTAGAGTCAAACAGTCTGGAAGCAAAACTTTGAGCAAGATACTCAATCCTTCTAAAATTTAGTTTTCTCATATATAAAATGAGAATAATATTACTAGCTACATGTACCAGTTAGCTATTGCTAAATAACCAACCACTTCAAAACTTGTAGTTTAAACTAAAAACCATTTATTATTGTTCAAAATCTGGGTTGGACTAGGCTGGGCTGATGTCAGCCAGGGCTCACTCAGGCTTCTGTAATCACCCAGAAGGGAAGCGGGGGCTGGATAGTGTAGGATGACCTTGCTTGGGAGATCTTGGATCTTTTCCACATGTTTCATGTCTCCCCAGAAAGCCAGTCCAGGCCTGTTCACTGCTGGTGGCAGAGGTCCAAGAGACAGAAGGGAAATGTGAAAGCACTTTCGCAAGTCTCTGCTTGCATCAAGTTTGCTATTGCTCCATTGGCCAGAGCAAGTTGCATGGTCAAGCCCTGAGTTAATGTTGAAGGAAGTTATTAAAAAGCATGGCAGTAAAGGTGTGGGAAAAATTCAGTCCATTAACATAATCAATTCACCAAACTGCATGTAAACAAATGTACAATACATGTACTATGGTGCCTGGCATACAGTAAGTGCTCAATCATTGTTAGTAATTATGAGGAATCAGAGGCTACACATAACATTTCAAACTTCCTACTCATTATAGCTGAATATAATAAATTACAGAATTATGGCAGTGTCTGAATTCAAGAATACTTATTTTTAAAGAAATTAGATGCTAGAGGCTTTGGAAATTTCACCAAGTTACTGAGAGTTTATTACTTAGGTCAGGGTTGACTTAGATTGAACCTTTTAAAACACTACAAAACAAACAATAAAGAAAACAGCATGAAAAATGTGAGTTTTCCCAGAATCATATTAGCCATGAAATAGAAAGTTAGTAAATATAAATAATTTTCTTCCCTCCAATTATTTTACCAACTTTGCTTTCCACCCTGAAATATAAAAGCTGTAAAATATAATAGATTACCTACTCAGCTTTTTTGCCAAAGACTTGTCACTAATAGTTTCTTACCCTGGTATATTATTAATAGATTGCTATTGCTGCTATGACAAATTACCATAAATTTAGTGGCTTAAAACATCATGAATGTATTATCTTACATTTTTGGAGGTCAGAAGTTCTAAAGTAAAGGTGTTGGTAGGCCTGCCTTCCTCCTTCCTTCTGTAAACTCTAGAAGAGAATCTATCACCTTGACTTCTCAGCTTTTAGATACCATCTGCATTCCTTGGCCCATGGCCCTTTTCTTTTCAAAGCCAGTAACTTGGGATCTTCAGAACTCTTGCATTCTTGCCACCCCGACCCCTGCTTCTGAGATCATATCTGCTTCTCTGATTCTGACCTTCCTGTCTCCTCCTAAAGATCCTTGTGATTACACTGAGCCCACCCAAAATACTTAATCACATCAGCACAGTCCCTTTGCAATATAAAAGACCATCCTCACAGGTTCCAGAGATTAGGCAGTGGACATTTTTGAGGACCATTATTCTGCCTACCACACCTAGTCAAGACGGAGATTAGATATTTTATAAGATTAGACAAGCAATCCTTATTTCTTAACTACCAGCTACAAAGAGCTAACATTTCAAATGGAGAAAGGGATAATTGGCCCTTCTTCATCTATAAGTTCTATAAATTTCTTGTGAAGATTAAAATAATATGAGACATTCTTTACATTTTACATGCATGTAGACTGAAGAATATGTCTCAGACAAATTCGAAAATATATAATGCTTGAACTTTTTGTAAGCAGCAGGAGTAGCAGGAGGTTTGATCTGCATTTCATCAAAGCCCTAATCCTCTCCATATTTTAAGTTCAAGAAACCTCTTGTGCTTAATAGTACCCAGGAGCAAAGAAGGAGTATTTGCTATAGAGAGCTACTTGTAGAAGCTGGGTTTGTTTTGACTGATCATGGATGGCCTATGCATAGTAGCTGAGACAAATTATCCTTTCATTTCCACTCTCTGAGGAGGGATGGATCCACCTCCTGGTGCAATGGTCAGTAGAGAGGGCTGTCTACCAGGATCAATGCACTCTCTCTTCTTTGACTCAGCCACTTCCCCAGGATAGAGAGCAGGATATATTCTATCAGGCATGAGGCCTGAGTAAAACTCGGCAGTGTTGGTCCTGGGCAAAGTGATCTCCAATGGTGGTACCCAGGAATGTGTTGGGACTCAGATCCCTTTGTTTCTCACTACTGGCTGTGGGGTTCCTTGACAGACTATTGTGCTGAGCCTCATGTAGTCCTGAGCCCCTAAACCGTTATGGCCTTAGTTTTTAGATCTTTTGAGCCCTTTGTTCCCCAAGGCAAGTCATCCCCAAGGAAAGCTGAATTAAAACTGATTCCAAATATAGAATATAGATACATCTGCTGCCTCAAATATTGGAAATAATGCTTACTTTTCTCTTCCTCCTTAGTGCCATCTTTCTCTGAACTTCTGTTAACTTTACTTAAAGACTCTTCTTGCCCTCTCATCATTGATGGTTGGTCAGGACCACTCTAATGCAAGCAAAGAAAGCTCCCTAATTCTGAATCTCAGGGAGGAGCAGCTAAGGGAAATGAGTTGCTTCCTTCCCAGATAACTCTCTGTGCTCCTCATGCAGGCTATCCTATTCCCACTTGAAAGTTCCTCATACTGCTAGAAGGCTTGAAAAGTAAAACAGAAGATCCCTTGCAACTTTGTTACTACACTGCTCTATCTGGCATATATTTGCTTACTCAAACAGTTATAATATTAAGGCCTTTTCCAGGGTGACGTTGTACCTCTGCAGAAATGGTCAGCAAATGCTTTCCCTGATTGAGAATACAAAGTAATTAAATTCAGATAGGACTTTCTGGTTCAGTGGATAATGTATTAATATATGAAAAGGCTCCATGGACTTTAAAGGGCTATTTAAAAATAAGTAGTAGCAGATTTTATCTTTTATAAGGGAATGGTGAATGAGCATCACAAAAATTAGTCTCTCTATTCATCTGAAACAGAACTTAGGGTAGTCTCTGACTCTCATGCTTACAATCTAATTGGAGAGGTGAAGTTAATTGTCATTATTCAAGAATAATACAACGTTCAGTCAAAAGAGAGAAACCAGTGGAAATTCAAAGTAGTTAAAAATCAGTCAAAGTTGCAGGCTAGAGTGATCAGAGAAAGCTACACGCAAAAGGACGAGAGCTGAGATGTAAGTTTTCATGAATAGAATTCAGATAAACAGAAAGTGTTTTTGAAAACTTTCCAAGGGAGAAGACATATGTAAGTTAAAAATAAAGCCAGTGGTGGTGAGGTGGATGGGAATTGTCCTCAGTTTAAGTTGTGTTTAAGGGAATAGCAAGAAATGAAGTTCAATGTATTTGAAGAAGGTTTCTATTACATCTTAAAAATTAGTAAAGCATTTAGAGCTGATTCAGGAGATACTGGATCCAACTCCAGGCTTCTGAACAGAGGAAGAATCCAAGGAAAACACTGTCTTGAGACGAGCATAACTGTATGGTCTGCAGAAAGGATCAGAAGAAGAAAAGCCCAGAGGCAGCAGTGTCAGCTAGAATATACACGCTTACAGTCTCTTGGGTGGAAAGGCAGAGAGAGTATCAGTAGCAGGAAAAAAATGAGCTTAGACCAGACATATTGTCGAGGAGGAAGCAGCCATTTTGGAGCTTTGCTCTTGTTGTTTAAATCGAGTTGATATTGAAAAGAAATAAGGGGAGAGAAACTTGGGGAGAAGTCAAAGATTACTTCTGTAACAGACACGGGAGGGATTTAGAGAGAGGCCAGTTGAACGGGGAAGGTAAAGAACTTGGTTTGGCATGATGCACCTGAAATTGTGAAGAGTCATAACATGGGTTGGCAATACGAGCCTGGAAAGCTGTAGAATCAGGGCTGGAGGTGAAGATGGATGCGTACACAAGGTCAGCTACAATGGCGAGGGAGAGCAAGAAGGAATGGAACCTTCTTGATAGCCCTTCATGACAGAGTGAAAAGGGGAGGGAAGAAAACTCTCAAATCCCCTCTTCCGCTGCAGACTGTGATGCTGAACACTTCACTCTGACTCACAGTTCACCTGGAGAACCCTTGGTGCTATAAACACAATACTGCGCAGCCCCACTGGCATTATTCGCATTCTAGGGCCTGGGCTATGTGTCCAGGTCAGCTGCAATTGTCAAGATGAGAAACTCTTTCCCCATATGCTTAAAGAGGAGGATTGGTCTTGGTTTCCTTAGAATGGAGAATCCCCTGAAAATCAGCCCTATTGCCGAAGTAAAGAAGGGAAATGGAGAGAGACCCTAAACGTAGGAAAAGGCTTGGAAAGAGTTGAATAGCCTTTTGACTGGTGTGGGTATCCTTATCCTGCAGAACATCTCAGAAGCTTACAACAGGCCCACAGGATGGCTGTCTCTGTCAAAAATGATTAATGGATTTTTAGGCTAATGTAGAGTGTTGGGAGAAGAGAAGGATAATTTACAGGAGGAAAATAGGAGTAGTATTTAGTTGAACACACAAGCTAAATAATGCTAGAGCATGCCCAGCAACTCCCTTTATAAGTATCAAAACATGATTTTTCTCTTCTTGTTTTTAGGCTTGTTTCATCAGCTGGTATTTGTTAAATGCCGTTTTGTTGGGGTGACAGTGGGGAGGAAAGTTACAGTGGCTTCTCCAGGTATTTCATTTCTGTTCCAATTCGTCCACCAGAATGTTAAGTCACATGGCCATGAAAACACACTAGGTGACTGCTTTGTGCTCTGTGCCCACACACTTCCTCGTCTCTTGATAGCCATATGAATTGCCCATGAGGAGCCTCTACTTGCCAGCATTTGTTTGAGGCAGGGGTCATCTTCTACTTGGTAAATTCTTTTTCTGCCTTCAGCTTATATTCACTTCCCATAGAGAAAGATACTTGTCTTCAAGATTTCTGCAAAATAATTCTCCCATCAAAACCAAACAAAATAAAATACCAAAGATTGGCCCCATCCAAATAATGCTTAGTTGCTTCAAAAATGTACAAATTTATGCCTCACATATGGCAGAAAGAAGAGGTTTAGTTCCCCCTAACTTTTACATGGGGATGGTCACCACTGAAACAGGTAAGGAGCGCAGCTAAGCTCCATCAGAGAGCAAAGAGTACTATTTGAAATCAATATTGATGCCTACAACTCCATAAGCATGCTCAGTGGGAAACCAGCTAAGTCTTCCAGAGAGAGACTAGAAGAATAAGGTTATCTGAAGGATACACCAGACCTGGCTTCCAATTCCAGTTCTGGCACTTACTAGTTATATGGTCTTGGGAAAGTTATCTATTATCTCTGAGTCTCAATTTCTTTACCTGTGAAAGGGGATAATGGCATCTTTATCATGGATTCTTATAAGGAATACATGAGATCATTTTCTTAAGTTCATAATTAGTGGCTGATAAGTATCAGTCATACATGACCACCAACCTAAGTAAAAAGGCAGCTGAAGTTCAGGTAGAGAAAGAAAGGAAGGGTGCTTAGCATGATCAGGGAACCAGCAAACATTTTATTTGCCTGAGATATTTCTCCTGGGCCAGCGGTGTTTCTCGCCCTTCAACACTTAATGTTTTCACAATTGAGTCATAATGGCTTATAAAAAAAAAGATGTAAAAATCCCATTGTTTCTTGGGGGAAAAAAAGTGACTGTAAAATGGTGGAAAAAAAAGTCTATGATTATTACAGTAACCCTCTGAGTGATAGAAACCAGTCTGCACAGAGAGATGACAGATTTTTCACAGAAACAACTAAAGCTCACGGTTTTTATTTCATGCAAGTCATAAATGTATGATTTTTATTACTCTGGGAGAGGGGGATTGCTGACTAATGGGACCTCTATATGAATACTCCTCTTCCCAGTATGGAATCATTAACTCAGTATACTCTGAGCCAAGGGTACTCTGAGTTAGAATGGGGTGGGGGAGAGGGGGTTGGAGTTAACCAACCTTACATTCTATCCATGCAAACTAGAATATGTTCTTCTTAATATTCATCACAGCATCATTTTAGAACTGAGAGTGATCCTGGTCCAGTTTCTCATTTTGCCAATGAGGGAATCAAGGTGCAGAGACTCCCACTTACGTTAGTGACTTGCTCAGAAACCACACAGCAAGGGAATGACATAGCCAAGACGTAAACTTAGAACTTTTCCACAAGGTCAAAAATGACCACTCTATCCCCTAATCTTAACATGTTTTAGAACTTCAATAAACATTTATTGAATCAGTGAATGAATGCTAACTCCCAAATTGAGTTCATTTTCTACTTCATGTGGCTAGTGCACTTCTTTCTTTTTTTCTTTTTCTTTCCTAGGTAATCTTTAATCACGGCCCTTCAGATGGTGGCTACAGGTTTTTGAAAGAAATTAGATTTCTATTAGTTAATCTTCTTTCAAAATTTATAAGATAGTTACATTTTCTAATAATAAGATATATATTATCATATGTAAAAATATGAAAAATTTAAGAAATATAAAATACAACTCAATTTTTTATCATTATTATTTATGATAAGAACACCACATAAGATCTACCCACTTAGCAAATATCTGAAGTATGCAACACAGTTGCCTCTTCTTTCTTAAAGGTAGCATTTCCTCTGCCCTATCATACTTTCTAGTTACTACCCATCCTTCCTCCTTCCCTCCACACTCAACCTTCTTGAAAGGAGTCATTAACACTTACTGCATCATGCTCTTTCACTCCCCATGCCACTGTATGTGTTAGGGCCACTATCTGGGTGGCCCTCTCTTTTCCTTCCACCTCTGTTCACCCAGCTAAGAGAACTGATTAGATTAGGTTCAGGCATGATCTACAGCTTACAGTTTACAGCCTCCAATCTCCTGGCTGGGATAATGCCCTTCCTGTGTGCCCTCATAGCATCTCT
Organism: Lemur catta; assembly: GCF_020740605.2. Classification (NCBI taxonomy): domain Eukaryota; kingdom Metazoa; phylum Chordata; class Mammalia; order Primates; family Lemuridae; genus Lemur; species Lemur catta. The sequence goes on from NC_059136.1 coordinate 51,093,398, forward strand.
GAGCCACTCAGCAACTATTAAACTCCATTGCAGCCTTCTGTTTACTCACTTGTTTCCCCTCTGTAAGCCCCACAACAACAGGAACCCAATCTTATTTGCACGGAAGCTCTTATGCCAGTTGAGCGCATTGCCTGATTTATAGTAAGGGCTCAATAAATATCTGATAAATAAAAAACTGGATGATTATGTTACTAATTAATTTCATATAACTATCTATACCCCCAGTGGCTTGTATTGATCAAAACAGAAATATAACTATTTCTGTTTGAAGTTTCATATCATCTGAGTTTGATTTACAAAAATGGAGGAATAAGGAAGAGAAGGAAAATCACAAATAAGGTTCATAGCTTTCCCTTCCCATTGGTCTCAAACCAAATACAATTATCTCCCTAAATATGTTGAGTCCTTTGAGTGCGCTTTTGACACCAAATGAAAAGCAAATGGGAGGGTTACTCCTCTTGTGCTCCAAAAATTCCTTGGAAAGTTAATGGAGGGGAAAGTTCTAGGATCTTGCCTTTTCAAAGCAACCTAACAGGATTAAGCCACATCCAAACTGGCAACTCCCCTAAGATGCCCCTCCTGGCTTGGAAGCTGTGCTGGCCTAGTAACCCAGGGATGCCAGCTTCTTCTCATGCCACTACCTGTGGCATCAATGTTCTCACCAACACCACTTCAGGACACGTATTATTAAGATGTATGAGGTTGCTGGAGCTGCCACAATGTATTATACATAAAGTACAGCAGGTCCTGGAACAATGTCCTTTTGTTCAACATCATTTTGTTATAACATTGATGAGAACAAAAAATTGATTCCTGTCCCAGGCCCCTGTCTGTGTGGAGTTTGCATGTTCTCCCCATGTCTGTGTGGGTTTTCTCTAGGTCCTCCGATTTCCTCCCACATCCCAAAGACATCCACGTATGGTGAATCAGTGTGTGTGTGTGGTCCCAGGCTGAGTAAGTGTGGGTGTGGTTGTGAGTGCGCCTGCGATGGAATAGCGTCCTGTCCGGGGTCGGTGCCCGCGTTGCCCCTGAGCTGCCGGGGTAGGATCCAGCCACCTGCAGCCCTGTACTGGAATGATTGGGTAGATAATTATCTTTCTTGTTTTTATTAATCTTTCTGAAATGTATGTATAGCTCACATGTATTTCAACATTTAATATTAGAAGAGTTTTGGTCTTTATTTAGAAGTTGAGTGATGTATTTGTGACCAGAAATATGTTGTAGAGACTTAACTCTTGTCTCTATTAATTAGCCTATGGTAAAATTGGTTTCGTCATATGTCATTTGCTTTAAGTTGCAGTTTCCAAGAACCTATCAATGATGTTAAATTGAGGACTTACTGTACCACAGACTGGGTGGCTTAAACAAGAGAAATTCATTGTCTCACATTCCAAAATTCCAGTATGTTGGCAGGGTTGCTTCTTTCTGAGGGTTATGAGGGAAAAATCTGTTCCAGGACTCTTTCCTTCACTTATAGGTGACTGTCTTCTCCTTAAATCTCTTTACATGGCATTCTCTCCTGATGCATGTTTCTGGTCCAAAATCCCCTTATTTATAAGGATGCTAGTCATGTTGGATTAGGGCCCACCCTCATGGCCTCATGTAATTCAATTACCTCTATAAAAGCGCTGTCTCTAAATAAGGTCTCATTCTGAGGTTAGGACTTTAACATGAATTTGGAGGGCAAAATTCAACCCATAGCAGTATCCAAGGTCCTAGACAATTGGGCATTGCTGGGCTGATAGACAGTGTCTTGTTACTCCACTTAACATCCAAGGTATCCACACATTAATTTGTTTTGTTGGGTTTTTAGATACTATTACCTCTTCCACTACCCTTCCAGCCCAAACTACCGCCTGCGGCATGCTTCTCCACACTCTTAGCTTTCTAGCTCCCTAAGGATCCCATTGCTACTACATTTAACTCAAAGAAAATTTTATCTCATTAGGTTGGCTTTCTGATATAGAACCAACAGTGCCCCCAAAATACTAACAATAAAAACCCTAATGTATTGAGCGTTTAAATGTTCCAGTAAATGTGCTAATTGCTTTACTTTCATTATCTGATTTTTATCCACACACAAAAAAATCTGTGAGTTAGTTTCTATTTTTACCTCATTTTGAAATAGAGAAATTAGACTTAAGAGGCTAAGAGATTCTCACAAGTTCACCAGACTTAAAAGTGGCTAAAGTTCAATTTGAAATTTGGGAAGCCTGACTTCACATGGAGAATGCTTAACCAACTCATTGGGCTATACTACTTCCCTAACTAATGGGGCTACTGATTCTTTTCTTTGATGTTGTAGCTGGGGAAGGAACTAACTCAGAAGAGGAAGTTCTAAGCTAAAAATGGTGGGATCTGAAATGCTAAGTTCTTTTCAGGAATCATTGTCCTTGTGCGTGGATGTTCGTTAACTGTGATGGTCTCTCCCTTTGTCCAACATCCCCAGTAGGTTTGGCTAAGAAAAAATAGTCTGATGGACACTACATGGGGGGCTATTAGTAGGAGTATATCTGTTTGTATATTCCTAATCAAATTTGGGAAAATGGAAAGGTTCATGTCACACGAATTCTGCAAAAGACACCCCATTATCTCCACTATGCCTCCTCCCACGGTGAATGTGGAAAGCATTCAGGCAAACGTCTTCATCATACCTGCTGTGATCAAACATATTTAGGAGGAGGAAAAACTCCCAACTCTTATAGATTGCAATAAATGGTACCTTCTAAAGGTCCACTTGCTGTTTTTATAACTCTCGTGAAATAATAAGAAATATATATATATTGGTCTCTGCCCTGGTTCCTGATGTAGAGCTCCAAAATCCCTTAGAATTTCCTGGGTGATAGAAATGTCTTCTGTTCTAATGAGGTAACTCTTGGTGGGCTCCTGGGTGGGGCTGGTCACAGCAAAGACTAAGCCGTGATTAAAAGCTGGAAATTTTCAGCCCATCCCCCAATCTCTGGAAGGGAAAGAGTGGCTGGAAATGGAGTGAATAATTGATCATGCCTATGTGATGAAGTCTCCATAAAAATCCCAAAAGTCTGGAGTTTGTGGAGCTTCCATGTTAGTGGATACATTCACATGCCAGGTGGATGGTGCACCCCAACTCCCATGGGGACAGAAGCCCCTTGGCCCGTGCACTTCTTCATCTGGTTATTCATCTGTATCCTTTATTATATAACTAGTAAACATAAGTGTTTCTCTGAGTTCTGTGAGCTGTTCTAGCAAATGATTGAACCTGCAGAGGGGATCATGAGAACCTCCAATTTGCAGCTAAGTTGGAGAGAAGTTGTGGGTAATCTGGGGACCTACAATTTTCAGTTGGTATCTGAAGGGGGGGCAGTCTTGTGGGACTGAGCCCTTAACCTGTGACGTTTGCAATAACTCCAGATACATGGTGTCATAACTGAATTGAATTATAGTACACTAAGTTGGTATCTGCAGAGAACTGGAGAACTGAATTTTTGTGGGGAAAAACCCTACACATTTGGTCACAGAAGTGTTCTAAGTTAAGTGTGAATACAGGGTTTGTTTTTTCTACACATTCAAGAAGATGATAAATTAGTTTGAAATAACTCTACAGCCTCTAAAAGGAGTGTTGTAACTTTGGTCAACTTCTACTTTTGACCAGATTGTCTGCTAATGTGCCAAGTTAAGTGATGATACCAGGAGGGAAACTGCAGGTGGTTCTATGAGTCCTTTATCTGTATAGTTATTTTTGACTTTTAATAAGTCCCAATAAACAGCACAACTCCCCACCCTGTGAGCTTCAGAAAAAATTCTGGCCTCTCATTTAGAGGATTTGTTCTTAACTCTCTTGATATATACCTTTAGTGACCACATTCTCTGAGTGTGAGAAGTCTTTCTCAATTTGCTTTCTCAGGCACAGAAGCAGGAATAAAAGTAATGGTTAACCAGAGTTATTTAGTACTTGCTGCATAACAGCCACTGTGTTAGGAGTTATATTATTGCACTGCTTCTTTATAACCACTATATGAGGTCATTATTAGTTAGCATTGTCCCTACTTTACTGGTGACTTGCCAAAAGTAAACAACTAGAATATGGTGGAGCCAGAATTTGAACTCCATCTGTACTATTCTAAATCCCACATTGCTATGTTATACTATATCCCACATCATTATAGATCATTCCTCAGATGGGACAGGTGCCCACAGGAACTGGAAACCATATCTGAATACAATATTATGAAGCCCTTTGTCTATAGCTGCTTTATTCAAAGGGCCAACCTGAAGCATGAGGGGAGGGAGAACAGCCAGAAGGGTTCCTCATTTTCCATGTAAACCATAGGAGTTGTGCAACCTCTTTGTTTCTATAAATCCAAGTAATAACAGAGAGTGAAAATGGATGAATTTGCACATTCATTATACTGGGCATATTGAGTGGTAAACATTTTGAGTATTTTTTACATACTCAAAAGGGAAATGATAGTATTAACAAAAAAGAATAAAAGAATTTTTATATTAAAGATTTTTTGAAAGTCTCCATACAATGACTTCTGGTCAGTCCAAGATTGCTTAATCTTAATTACTAATGACCATTAAGAAATCATTTATGGACTTTTTGTGAGTGTTCAGAGATACTAATGGATTTTAGAACTACTTGGGAATCTTCCTGAGGTCAAAAGAAGAAAATAAAGTATGAAGTGATAATAAAATGTATGAGGTGACTAATGGACAGGTTGTATATATAGAGAGATTCCAGCAAAAAAAAAAAATTGAATTTTTACAGCATACATTTAAACAAATGGAAATCTCACTGCCATAGCCTCTTATCTTCACCTAAGAGCCAGGAGGGATGATAATGTTGTGTATAACCATCTTCCATATCAGATTGTCAATGATTTTCCAGTTATCAGGTCTCTGGCCCACCACCTCCATGGCCACTTCCACCCACAGCTGTCAAAATCCTATGAAAAGTGGTGGGAAAATAATGCACATTTCATGAGGCACCTATAAATGACTTGCTTTCACATAGCACTAATCAATAGCTAACTCAAACATGGTTTTAACATGGCAAACATTAATAATGAAAACAGCCCATCAAGGGTGCAGGTATCTCTCCAAGCATTTGCTACATGTGTAAGGCAACAAAATGAAATAAAGATGTACATAATATCATAAAAGTTCAAGTTGTAAGAGAGAAATTCAGTCCAGAATTCGAGGATTTCATTTTGAATCACATAATACCATTCTCGATTTTTCCCACTATAAAGACAAACAGAATCATGTTTTATAGAAACTAATTGTATTATAAATAATGTAAACAATATAGAAATAATAGAATAGTGGATAAGTTATCATTTTAAAAGAATTTCATCTTATCAGAGAAGCTAATGAAAGAGCCTGAATGAAATGTTGATTTCTTGTTTAATAGAAACAATCCAAATTCTGGCTCACAGTCACTCAGGTCTTAATATCTAAGGTCAATTGGCTACATTAGTGAATGATTCAATTATACACTGATTATTCTTCTGTGGTTTAGAGTGTACATAAAGTTTATATGAAGTATGCTTGACCTACTATGTACCTCTTACATATTCTTTCCGTATGTGAGGAATGTATTTCTTTGATATAGGATGTAATTGGTATTTTCCAAATATAAAATCTCTTTTTTAGATATATCAGACTCCATCCCTGTAGTAAAATTAAGCTTGCTTCCAGTTTAATATTGACTAGAGAGTCTTAAAAATGAATAGATTTCCTCAAGAGCAAAACAATTCAACAAGAATTATTTTGCATAGTGGGCAACAGTGTAAGCACATTGGGAATATTAAATGATATATATTTGATAAAGTATACTTTGCAAATATTTTGACTGCTATACCTTATCTTTAACCATTAAACTATGATCCTATTTTTAATCTAAATAATTCACATATGCAATACATAATTTTGTGTTTTGTTTGGAAAAGAAAATTTGAACAATCCAAAAGAATTTTTAGTACTGAGAAGGGAAGAATAAAGCTACTTGTGACCTGCGAAGCAACAGACAAAAACACTTTCAAGGGAATACTGGAAAGAAATATGTTAGTATTTAGCCGTGATCTCATTGCATGACTATATAGAATGTTTACCTCATCATATTTTGATTTGTTCTTTATGGTATGAACATAGGGAAAGCTCAGAAAAAAAAAACAAATGCAAAATTGCAAAACTTGGTGCTTTGCTTTCATGTTTCATTGCTACCCTTTCACATGTGCGGTTTGTATTGTAGTTAACAGTTTAAAATCAGTGCATTCCCTCTTCCACATGATAAGCAAGTATGTGAGATAAGCGTTAGGGGTCTAGGGCAGAGTCTCCCACCACTGGCTGCCCTGTGAGAAACACACATCCAAATCCTTATCTGTCCTCACCTCTCACCCTCCACCTCTCTCTCTCCACAGTTTTCAATAACAAGAAAGAACATTCTGTGGGAAAACTGTGTAGAAAATATAAATGTTTTAAAATACACCAAACTAAACAGGTTAATTCAAAGTAAGCATGGCTTGAAATTATCTGTATCTTTTTCTGGTATTTTAAAACACAGTGAAATAATCTAAAAGAGGGTATTTGAGAGATAACAAATTCAAGGAGGAACCATGAATAATTCCATTCATGTTATAGGCACACCATTCCTACACAGCAAGATATAAAATAGAGTCTCTTACCTTTAAAATGTTTAAATTTTGTTGAAGATACTATATATATTTTAAATGATATATATATGTTTAAAAATGCACATGCATATCTTTTTTTGAAATGACAGAGGAGCACAGAGGGCTGGAATCCACAAAATTTATTTAAGGAAGAAATATTATGTTTTCTTAAGCTACTCTACGGACAAATGGGCCCTAAGTTATGGATAGAATTTCAATAATTAGGGAAGAGTGGAATAGTATGAGCAAAGGTCTTAAAGTGAGAAAACCTTAAAAAGATTCTGTGGAAAGTCTGGGCAGTTCACGATGGTCACCCAAATTTTGGCCCTTGGACAAGTGGTGATTGTATTCGTTATTCTGCTACCTGTCTACCTGAATGGCCAAGGCCATGTTAACCCTTTAGAGATCTTAAACAATAAAATGGTTTTAGTGTCCTTCCCATCCATACACAGACAATATTTAAAATAGAGGCAAGAGAGCTTGTAAAATGAGTCAAAGGAGGTCAAAATTCTGATTTGTTTCATTTTGGAATAATAAAATTCATTGGGTGGGGTGTTGATGGTTTTGCTACTTTGCTGACGATCTAAATAAATTTGCAAGATTGTGCTTATTTTACCACTGGGAAATCCAAGACTATGACTGGCAGAATTAACTTTAAAGAATGCAATTATATCTTCCCAAATTTTCAGATAATAATGTCAGACTCACAGAGTCCTTCAAACTCAGCATTATCTATATTTTGGGTCAGATAATTCTTTGTTCTAGGGCATTGCTCTGTGCACTATAGGGTATATGCAACATCCCTGGCCTCTACCCACTAGACAGCAATAGCAGCTGCAACAACCAAGAATGTCTCCTTAAGAACCACTGAGTTAGAAAGAAGCATCAAAACTAGGAAATTAACAGGAAAACACATGAACTTTCCCCTGAAAATTAGAAATACATTTTCAAGCTCTATTCTCACTTACATACTGGTTAATTATTTAGGAATGAAAAGATACTTATTTGTGTCTTAAGGCCAGTATGGGGCTAAGAAATGGGTAGGTAAATAACTAATTATATGCAAGTGGAAAGATTAATACAAATCAGAAAACTATTTAAGGCTATTCACAGCCAACATAGAAACATTATGTTACCTACACATGTGAGAAGTACTAGAAACAAAACAGTGAAGCCCATTAGAAAGTTTTTAGTTTAGAGGAGAAACAGTTTTTGAGACTTCTGGCTTCTTTGAGCTTCAAAAGCCAACAAAAGGCAGCAGAACTAGTGCCCACTTGGAAACAGGTTTGTTTATTCTGCTTATCTGCAGCCAAAGTTAACAATCTTAATGGTTTTGAAGATCTAAATGTTTCACAGCATTTGAAAAGGACCTAATTTGTAGACAGAGGTGTCTATCTATAAATAAGCACACATCCTCAGGAGAGGTTTGACATACAAAGCTAATTTAAAAGCTTTTACACTTAACTATTTCTAAACAGTGAAGAGGGCAAATAAAACTGTTAGTTGGTTATCTTTTTTTCTCTGTGAAGGTAGAGGGCAGAATATGTTTTTAAAAAGAGAGGTTGGCAAAAACAAAACCTCACCACTATAATTTTCCTGACACTTGAAAACATTTCTGAGCCATCTAGACTTTTAAGCCACTTAGATGTAGGTACAATATTACTTTCATCTTTGTAGTCTCAGCACATAAAACATGCCTGGTATACTGTAAGTATTTAATACATGTTTTCGAAGTGAATCAATAAAATGGAATAAAAGGGGGAGGAACTTCAATTAGAAACTCTGAAATATGTAGCAAAAGTTGATTATGAAATAAATTTTAGTCTGAACTCCCTTGCTACTATTTTTATTCATATAGATTCCTAGCTTCTCATTTCAAAACTTTTATTGTTTTACAGATGATCAAATTTATATAATACTGAACTATAAAGTACTAAGATAATTTCACAGAATTCCCAAAATAACCCAGTGGGGTAGAAGCCATTATTCTTCTTTCACAGAAAATATATAATATAATGAGCTCAGAGAGGTTAAGTGATGCCCAAAGCCACAAAGAGTAGAGCAAGGACTCAACACAAGCTTCAATTCTAAAGCCACCCTGAGTATACAGTATCTCAAGTGATGTCAGGGGAGGATAACATTTAGCTTGTTGCAGTGTTTCAATTGCTTACAGTGGTTAAAAAATGTGCATTGGTGTCAAACTCCCAACCCCACAAATTACCAGTGTGGGATCTTGAGCAAGTTATTTCAACTCTTTGAATCTGTCTCTTCATCTTAGGAACTGAGTTGATAATATTTACCCTATAAATGTGATATACATTTAAAATGAGATAATGTATAGGGTACTTAGCACATGTCCCATCAGTAACAATAATTATCATATCTCATTGTTAATATAATGAAACCTACATGTTAGTGGGTGCTGGGTATGTGGAGTTATAAGGATATATAGTCTGTTTATGACAACACCAGCACTTCCTGGTTTTTAAAACATCTTCTCACTATGTCCTTTTATAAACTTGTCCCCCTTAAAAATTGAGTTCAAAATTTGGGTAGATTACATGTTAAGATAAATGTGAAGTCTTGGGTTTGGGAGAGTAGAATTTGATTGTGGAATGTAAAAGAAAGCATTCTGGTGAAAGAAGTCACGAGGAAGAATGTTAAACGTTCAGCTCCATGTTTGTAAAATTTAAAAGGCAATAAAAGTCACTTTCATGACTAGAAATAAACAGCACTCATGCTTATTTTGTGCTTGGCTCTGTCATAAATGCTTTACATGTATTAGCTTGTTTCAACTTGACACCAACACAGTTGAGGTAGGTTTTATTATTGTCATCCTCATTTTACACAGATGAGGTGACTAGCAATAAGAAGTTAAATAACTTGACCAAGTTCACCCAGCTAGTAGCAGAGATGGTCTGAACCCAGAGCTGCTGCCAGATCCCACGCTTGTAACTGCTGTACTATGCCCTCTCTCCAGAGACGTCTTATCACTAATCGATCACACAGAAACATGGAGCCTACAGAATGGTGCAAAGTACTTCTGTACTTGTCCCATCAAATCTCTGTCCATTCCTAGAAACCTCTGTAGCCAGTGCTGCTGATGTCCTGCTTTATACTCCCTTTTCTCTCCAGTCTACTTCTTACAGCTACAGGAAACATGACAATAAATGGACAACTTCCCACCTGGGCCATTCTCAAGCTTGCCTGAGGGCTTTTTCAGGCTCTGTGGAAGCAGAGCCTACCGATGACAGGCACAACCAAGAACTGCAGGAGAATTAAAGACTCTCAGGACAAGCTTCAATCAATACAACATAGGAATTAATGAATAAATGCCCGCTTCCCCATCCCATTCACTTTCTCAGAGAGTCCTCAGTGGAATTGAGTCTAGTTGGCCCGCAGTAGTATGCTGTTCATTAAAGGACCTTGTATTAGCTCCTCTCCCTCCTATGTCTCCCTTCCCACACTCCTTCACTGTGCTTTTTGGGATCACCTCTTAAATAGATTAGCTGTACCCAAGGCTTTGCCTCAGGGTCCACTCTGAGGCAACTCAAAACAACCTCAGCTGGGCATCTGGAGGTTTCCTGTTCTCTCCAACCCCAGTTTCCCTGACCCCAACTCCATCTACATACGATCACCAAGGACCAGGCATCATGGGAGCAGCAGGAGTGGCATAAGGAAGGGTCTCAGAAAATAACTTTAGGTCATTTGGATTCTTCACAATGAAACAAAAACACTTCCTCTTATTAATGTCGACCATTCTCTTATCACTTCAATAAGTGATGATGCCAACCGTTTCTTTCTCTTTCCTCTTACCAAAGACCACCTACTAGGAAGGCAAGGTAGGAGTGTGGGAGGAGTGAGAAGAGAAGAAAACACCATCCATCAGACAAGACACAATTCAAAAAAGAGTTAAAAATTTAACAAAAAAAAAAATTGGCATGAATGTGCTATGTCATTAGGAAACCAAATGTTCTCACTAAACGGTATCTTTCTGAGAGTCGTGGATTCAGTGGAAAGAATGTGCATGAATTTGGAGACATAGAGACCTGAGTTTAAATGCCAGCTTCACCACAAAGGATGTGACCTGGAGCAAATTAACTTCTTGGAGCCTGATTTTTCACACATGTATAATAATGTGAGATTGTCTCCCCAAATTGTTACAGGTTAAATGACACATGCCTGTGAAAGTTGTTGGCAGGTGTTTAATAAACACCTTTCCTTCTCTACCCAAGTCCCATCTCAAACCCCCACTCCACAGAGAAAAAGCTATGGGAAATTCTCCTAATGGTCCTCCATCTTACACAAGCAGGGATATCTGCCACTCTGTTACAGTAACCTTCGGGAAATTCTACATATTTATTTTAAGTCAAAAAATTTCACTCCATGAGCATTTCTTTCAGGTCCATTGTGCACCAGATTCTACAAGTTAACTAAGGAAAACTAAAGAACTCAGAGAAAGTGTAGATGAAGATCAACATCAGATTTTGAAACTACTGTATAATGTATCTGCATTAATAAAGCCAGATATGTGGAAAGTCAACTTAAGACAGTGATAGCTCTGATTGTGTGCCATTGGTAATAAAAAAGTAAATAAATGATTCCCTCATCCCTATGACAAATAGACTAGTTTTCAACAAACTAATGGAGGAGGAAGGAAAGGAGGAGGAGGAGCAAAAGGCATAGGCCATCTTTTCTCTCTGATTCCCACATAAACTCTCCCGCCTTTTACATTTCTCCCACAAAGGGTTATGTAGTTCATAAGTAAGTAATTCACAGACATTTAGAAGATTCAGCTGACACAGATTTTGTACATAAATGTGCTTTCTTTATGTCTTGAATAATTTAGCAAAATGGTCTTAGCTTCAAATTAGAGGAGCATGCACACATGTAAATAACTGCTTTCCCAGAACTGGAGGGCTGGACTCTGAGGGCTCCTTTCACTCTAGGCCTTTAACCCTCCAGAGCAGGACCTATGCTTAGCATCCAACTGGAAAGCCACAGAGACGATGAGAAATGTCTTATTTTCCCCACCACTGCCCACCCACAGTCACACCCATCGCATGGCGACAGACAGAGCACAGGGAGCTGTGGCCCGGGGTCTCCCAGCATCTGGCTGATTCCACAACCTGTCACATAAATCATGCTTCTTTGGTGACTGGAAATTCTGAACAGTGGACAGGCCTCTACCCTCACACCGAGTCACACGACAAAAGCAACACCTGCATCGGCAGGTGGGATCCAGAGAAGATCCAGAACCTTCAGTGGGGCAATACTTCCATGCCTTCCAACTTTCAATAGCTGCACTTCTTCCTCTGCTTATTTTTGGATTATTTTTATATATTATTATTACTCAGAGCTCCTAGTTGCTCTTTCTAGTTTCTGTTCCTGGAAAGCAGAGTTTTATAGAGGTAACATCATTTGGAACTAAAAACATAAATATCTGGTTTTGAATACCTACTCTGCCACTTAATGGCTGTATAAGCTTTTTGTGCCCCAATTTCCTCACCTATAGAAATTAGAATTGATAATAACACTTACACGATAAAGTTGTTCTTGGGATAACATAAATGTGTAAAACTGCTGTAAACCGTTAGGTCCCATTCAAATATAGAATAATAATTTTCTTTCTTAGAAACTAACACTTTTAGAAAGGATAGTTGGCCAGGTTCTTTGCCGAGGCCCTGGGTCTCACACAGCATTATCACCTTAGTAAATGCAGGACAATGGCTCTGACAATAGTGGTCCATTATGGTGGCTTATATTTTGCTGATGGGGTGAAATGGTTTGAGTGGTTACTAAAACTTCTACCTTGTGTCTGTTTTGTACCATTAATCTATCTAAAAATCAAAACAGTGCACAAGGTCACTAAATTATCCTTCTCTATTTTAACAAAAAAAAAAAAATAGTAAACGTAAGTAATTCCACTCAGAGCTGAGAAGGTGCGTGGCATTTCAATCACCACAGGACTTTCCGTGTTGCCTGTTTCAATTAACATGTAGCATTTTCAGTGCATCAGTCCCTGCAGACTGCAGAGTGGTGGAAAAGATTTATCAAGCAACTTCAAACAGCACAGAATCAAACTTTGAAGGACCCCAGCAAGTACTGATAACCAGCCACAAAACTGCCATCAAGTAGTACGTGGACAAATGTGTTCAAGTTGTAACAGAAGAGCTTTTGCAATCGTCTATCTTGTGGTTCCTTAGGTCAGATGATGAAACTGAGGGCCAGAGAAACGAAACTGTAGCAAAATTGATTTCCCATTAACAGCCAAGATGAGGTCCAAAACCAACCTCAAGCAAAGATCTAAAAGGAGAATTATATCTATAAAAATACACACAACCTAGAAACTGGTCAGGATCCCCACAATCAAAGCATTTTTGCCTATTGCCACCAGTGCAAAGTACACTAAACACTAAAATACATCCCATTTATTGTTAAAAATATATGACTTTTAAAATAGACACTCAGGGGTTGAGGGAAGAATTATGGAGTATGTCAAGGGCAGTAGGTACACATGACTTTGAGTTGCTGTGAGTTAGGTGCCGAGGGAGAGTGGAATGCCTGTGTCATCTACTCCATCAATTTTAAAGTATAGAGAACAAAAGCTTGCTGTTTGATGCAGTTTCCTCTTTAGCCTTCCTCAAGGCAGTAAAGATAGGAATGGATCTTTCCTTTCTTCACCTGCACTATAAATCTTAGCATCACAACCTGCAGAACAATATGCCTGCAATCTTTCTGGGGGACATAACTCTGAAGTTCACCCATAAAGAATGTACATATTCCTGAGACTCCTCCCACCCGCCATGCTAATGCTCCCAGGTCACAAGCTGGGAGAACAAGGGTAGGGGAAAAGGAAGGCTTTAGGAAAACTGCTTGAGAAATAGCATGGCTCAACACTGGTAAATTTTTCTCTTACAATTAGGCGAGTCCCGTGGCCAAATTCTCAAGTAGGTAAAATTTTTCTTTTACGTATTTTCATGCTCTTTCAAAGCCCTCTCTGAGGCCTTGGTTTTCCATTTCCTCTCCCTCCCTTTCCCCAGGGCTCCTTGTATTCCATTCATTCCATTTTCGTGAGGTCTGGGTTCTTTCTGTTAGATCATCTGTAGGAAAATTAAATTCCTCTAAATTATTATGTCCCTCAGGTATATCTTTATAAATGACGACTCCCTATAAAACCAAGAGGCTGTCAAAAGCCAACCAACTAAAGTTTGAGTGGAGGAATTTTAGATAGTTTGATAAATGATTGAAGGTCGCTTTCAGACAGTGTGGGTAGCGGTCTTTCCTACACTCCCTAGCCAAAATCATATGCAGTAGAAGCTGCTTCTGTGTTAGATTCCAAAATTTCTTAAGATTTACTTTAAAACAAAAATGCCATCAATAGCATTAGCACTGATTTCACCAAAATTAAAGGAGATACCTAAGACCGTAGGCCATGGTACTATTTATGTTCCAAACTAGTTATACTTCATGAGATCAAAGGACCAAACTAAGGAAAGAAGTAAGTAAATCTCACCTGCACCTTTTCCTTCTACACAATGCATTTTTCTTTTTATTTCAGAATATTATGGGGGTACAAATGCTTTGGTTACATATATTGCCTTTGCACCGCCCCAGTCAGAGCTACAAGAGTGCCCAACCCCCAGACATAGTGAACAGCACCCATTAGGTGTGAATTTCCCTGTCCCCCTCCTCCCCCACCACCTGCCCAACACCCTGTGAATGTTACTTCCATATGTGCACATTAAGTGTTGATCAATTAGTCCTAATTTAATAGTAAATACATGTGGTACTTGTTTTTCCATTCTTGTGATACTTCGAAGAATGGGCTCCAGCTCCATCCAGGATAATACAAGAGGTGATAGTTCACCACCGTTCCTTGTGGCTGAGTAGTACCCCATGGTACACATACACCACACAGGCCTTTGCACACACTTTCATTTCCGTGAACTGCTTTCACAATGCCCTTCTCAGTCCCTATCTTTCTTTGCCTCTTTAACTTCTGCTCATCTTTCAGTGCTCAGGTGACACCGAATCAGGGAAGAGTTCCCAGATGCCCCGAATAGATCATCTTCTCCTCGCACTTTATTTTATTTATTTATTTATTTATTTATTTGGAGACAGAGTCTCTCGCTCTGTTGCCTGGGCTAGAGTGCCATGGCATCAGCCTTGCTCACAGCAACCTCAGACTCCTGGGCTCAAGTGATCCTACTGCCTCAGCCTCCCGAGTAGCTGGGACTACAGGCATACGCCATCCTGCCCGGCTAATTCTTTGTATATATATTTTTAGTTGTCCAAATAATTTCTTTCTATTTTTAGTAGAGACGGGGTCTTGCTCTTGCTCAGGCTGGTCTCGAACTCTTGAGCTCAAACGATCGACCTCCCTTGGCCTCCCAGAGTGCTACGATTACAGGTGTGAGTCACCGCACCCGGCCCTCCTCGCACTTTACATTGCTCTGCTCTATGACTATATATTAATATAAATATATGTAGTCAGATGACATTGACCAACTCCAGATACCTTTATTTATAAGGTATCTGTATTTATAATGATCCTCTGAGGAGGATCATTTACTCAGAATTTTATAAAAACAATACTATCTGTTGGAAACAATAGTACCTATAGCATAGGGCAATAACTATGTGAAGCTTATGATAAATCAATTTAACCACACATCTATACAATAACTCAAAGTTCCAAGCATTGGCTGAGCCACAAACTTGAAATCTAGTTTACTTCTAAGGTGGTATGCGTTGGTATATCTTCCTATGTTGGCATGAAAGTCATTGTACTATAGAGATAAGTGAAAATAAAGAAGGGAAAATATTCTCCAAGAACAGATATCTGCTATAATGCCACATGCAAGTATGGTAGGCCAGATCTAAAAATAAGATATTTATTGCATATTTTATATATCTGATTTTTTAAAAAATCTCTCCCAGCCTTTCCACTAGGTACTTATAAAAATTTTGAACAAAAATCCTATAATAAAATAAAGTGGGCACATGATGGCAGTTAAATGTTCAATTGGAATTATGCAATGGATATTCCAGCTAAGCATAGTATTCTGCCTAATTTAATATCATCTTGGCTGGGTGAGGTGGCTCATGCCTATAACTACACTCTGGGAGGCTGAGGTGGGAGGATAGCTCAAGGTTAGGAGTTTAAGACCAGCCTGAGCAAGAGCAAGACCCCATCTCTACTAATAATAGAAAGAAATTAGCTGGACAACTAAAAATATATAGAAAAAATTAGCTGGGCATGGTGGAGCATGCTTGTAGTCCCAGCTACTCAGGAGGCTGAGGCAGAAGGATTCCTTAAGCCCTGGAATTTGAGGTTGTTGTGAGCTAGGCTGATGCCACTGCACTCTAGCCCCAGCAACAGAGCAAGACTCTGTCTCCAAAAAATAAATAAATAAATACAAATAATTTAATATCACCTTGTGGAATAAAGTTACTTTTACAGTTCTTTCTTTGTTTGCTTTGACATCAAAAGGAAACTATAGCAGATACCTAGGAGCAACGATGCCTTTATTTCCCCAGTTGCTGGCAGTACTGTCAGAAGATGGCCCTCTGTTGTGAGTCCTCTTGGAGAATTGTCTCAGCTAAAGAAATATGCTTTGTCCAAGATAACATTTACTTTGAGAAGAAGCTCCTATCCAATGCCCCCATCCAATCTCAACCAT
The DNA here is from genome assembly GCF_020740605.2 of Lemur catta. Classification (NCBI taxonomy): domain Eukaryota; kingdom Metazoa; phylum Chordata; class Mammalia; order Primates; family Lemuridae; genus Lemur; species Lemur catta. The sequence continues at coordinate 51,109,740 of NC_059136.1, forward strand.
TGCAGGAATATAAAAGCCCCAACCACTTTGCCCCAACTCTAAGTTGTCATCCCAGCTTCAGAGCTCCCCAAGGGACATGCTGAGATCCTTAGGGGAACTGCATCATCTCTCAACTTCTCTCCCTGCCCAACTCTGCTTCCTTCTCCTCTCTTCCTCTGGTATTGATCTCCAGAATGCTTCCTGATAAATGTCTTGCACATTCATCTCCATCTAGGAATCTGTTTCTGGGGGGAACACAACCTATAGCAACCTAGAAGTAAACGTCTTCAACAATTTACATCTGAGTGGTTGTCAATAAAGAAATGGCTGAAAATTAAGAGCCTGTTAAATGGAACTTCTTCCTGTCCAAGGGGTTTGGTTTGTGTGGTTGGAAGGTTGAGGTGAATGAATGTTTATGAGGGAAACTTTCTAGGAGGCCACTAGCATATGTCTGGTTTAATAATATTCCGAATGCTAACCGTCCCCTAAGTGAAAGCTTTGCTACCATGAGATACGTGACCCCAAGGCCTTTGAGTCTACTGGCTATTTCCTTTGAGCCACCATTGGAATTGGTCTTTTGTCTTCTGTGCAGCTTCTGCCCCTATGAGCTGTTCAGCATCTCCTGGGATGACAAGGATAGATATCGATGATTTGAGTCAGTTTACTATTTTACTTGTCTCCTTCTCTCACAAGCTGAAAGTGGAAAAAAACAATCCATTTGGTTTATTTTCCCTCTCATTCAGGAGGGCCCAAGATATTGAACTATCAATATAGTATGCTTTAGTTTCTTATACTATTCTAATACTGCAGTTTTTCTTAGAACATTGCAGGTCTCAGAATATTCTATTCATGCAATTCTATACTTAAAATATGAATTTAATTACATGTACTGCCAACATCTGTTTGGTTATTGCATTTAATTTGTTTATTTATTTATTCATTCATTCATTCACTTATTCACTGTTCATTCACTTGACAGATATCTACTCAGGATCTCCTACGAAGCATATCCTTTAATAATCCTGAGAAGCAAATATAGCATTCAATGCCTCCCTCCTGGCCCTCACCCCAAAGCAGTGCCCCTGTTGAAGTCAATCATATTTTGAGTTTCTCACAAAAGCCTCCATACCTACACAACTCATCTATCACCTGGATCTATCTGAATTCAACTAAAGCTTCCATACGGTTTCCTAGAGCTCAGGTATTAAGTTTAGTTTCTCCTCCCTTTTATTTACAGGAATTTTCACAGTCGGACTTTCTAGCTCATTCTTTCTAGTATCTCTGGACCTATTCCTCCTTTGCTATTGTCCTCTTGTCTTTGCAAGCTCCATTTCTATTCCCTTTTCATCTCTGGCCACTGTTAGAACATTTCCTCCAGAAAATTATTCTTAAAATCAAACTAAAATATTACCAAATGCACTCAGGGGTATGGGAACCAAGGAAAATAAGTAGAAAATATTGATTTGGGCTTGGGGAAAATGGGAAAAGACTTTAGTTTGGGCTAAAGCATAAAAGAGAAAAAAAGGAAAAGAAAGAATGGCAGGGTATTGCAATATGTTAGACAGAAATTATTGCATAAGTAATATTCATTCAAGATATTTTAAAACGATTTTTTAAAACTGACAGTCTGTAACATTGTGCGATTGCTCGTTTAGTCTCCTTTATTAGTAAAAATCATTTCAGTTCATTTATATAAAAAGAAAATACCCAATGCAAATGAACCTTACCAAAAAGGTAGTTCTCCAATCTTCTCACGAATTGCTTACCTTGTGTCAGGCTCCCAAATGCTCCACACACAGTATTGCAAGGTTTGTGCCCTCATTACCCCACTGCAAGATGAGTAACCTGAAGCTAAGTAAAATAAGGCCATTTGCTCAATTTCAGTCGCAGGATTTGAATTCACGTAATCTGCCCTGCACTCTACAGTCCTCATTATGACGTGATACTGTCCCATTTGATGTAAGGTCTGGAGCCCTGGAGAATGTGTCTGGCCAAGATTAGAAGCCAATCAGAGTTTGTGGGTTTGGACTTTCAAAGTAAACTCAGACCTCTTGGCGTTTGCATTCTCTTTGTGGTGGACAAAACGCAAACTTCTATTTGAAAAGGGGGAAAGAAAGTGGTCTAAATGGCTTCAAGGTTTTTGAACATCAAACAGTTCTTACCAAAGAACAGTACAATCACTGAAGTGTATCCAAATAAAAAAATATGCGGATTTGACAGCAATGTGATTCACAAAATACTCAGAGCCATTTCGTGGTTATCGTAGTTCCAAGTTAAATAAAAAGCTCTGTCTTGTGTTCTTCTCCCCCATTAATTGATTCCTGATTGGGTATTCCTGATCTTCCAAGGGCATGCCAGTGGACACACATGAGGAACTTCATTATTCAAGAAATAATGTTGGCAAGACCAAGAGGTTTGGCAGGGTGGGTGCCTTGGGGGCAGCCCTGGCTGGAGCTGCCTCCTCTCATATGGTCCAAGTCAGCAGAAGCAGCAGCAACTGCAGGCACTTTCAGTCTGGATATTTCACAATGGGTGAATTTTTTTTTCCCCGTATCCTTCAAAGTCTGTGGATGGAGGGGTGGGCAAGTAATTTGTGCCTGCAGCTTGGTAGTGTGGGCAGCTAGGGATCAAAGGAAGGGAAATTGTACAAATTGTCCACTTGAATACTAAAGAAGTAAGGGAAGCCCGGCCAACTCAACCAAATATGGCTTTTTTTTTCCTTTGAATTCTTTATTTTTCTAATTCAGAAGTTTGTGTTCTAAATGGCCGGGTAGCAAACTGGCAGAAGTGGCTCACAGTCAGGGTTTTGAGACTGCTACTAGAAAACTGGACTTAAAAAATAGAAGACCTGGACTTTTTAATTTAATGTCAGTGGGGCATGATTAAAATAATCATGTCAAGACCATCTAGGCTGTAATGATTCACAGAAGAACATGAGTTAGAAAGTAGTATCAGCTTGAAGAAGAAACTAACTAGAGCCAGGATGCAGATGGAGCATGAAAGTCTCACAAAACACGTTTCTTATCTCAAAAATGAGCGAGTTGGCCAACGACCTTCTTCATGGCTCCTTCCCATTCTAACATTCCATGACCCTATTTTATATTAAATGCATATGTGGCACTAGATAGCTTTTGGTAATGAATCATAGCATCACCAATTCTTAGATGATTCTTGTTGAAGCTCTGGTCTTGTAGAACATTCCAGAATCCAGTGCTGAAAATGAAATAAACCGGACTTGACACAGATCTGACATTGGTTAGCTACATGCAATTGGCAAGCCAACTAGCTTCATTTCCTCATCTGGAAAATGACATTAATCCTTTTATTTCTAATATTTGGTTCCCAAATAATCACTATTTGTTATTCTTATGATCCTTCATAAAATTATATTAAATAATATTTTAATTATTGTGATATTTCTTGAGGTGGCATAATGTTAAGTAGGGTTTAATATCCTTAACATCCAGGACACTATGAAATATAGACAACACCTTAGTATCATTTTTTTAACACAGAAATAATGTGGATTTGAAGAATCCAAGAGTCAGAGCCTAGAAAATATATATCAGTCATGAACAAATATTTGAAGATATACCTTTCTGGTGAGAGATAAGAGAACAAATCATTGAAAGAAAAATTTAGTCACACTGGTTACTTGGCATTGTTAATTAATTAGAAAGGAGGTAAGACCAAAGACGTTGCTGAAGAAGAATTAAATCAGGCAACAACATATAGAAGAGCCCTCACTTAGCCAAACACTGTCATCAGTTCTTATTTGTATCATGAGTCTCATTCTAACAAGGGCTTTATCTCTTAATTTGAAACACCACCTTGTTTCCTATGAGCCCATCTGTGTCCTAGAAAACTGAAAAACACCCATGGTGCTATAATATGAAATATCAAACTATCATTTACTAGTGATGAAAAATCAGTACAATGGAGAGGTCAGGATCACTTTGCCATTTCCAGATATTTTATGTGACTTGCTTGTATCTTCTTGTACCTTAGCTTAGGAAATTTACTGATTCTGATTTATTGCACTTAATGTCACCTATGAGCTATTTTATCTAAGTTTATTTAAAACCCTAAATGTTTGGAAACGAAAATGGAAGATTTTACTAACCACAAATGTATATGCTCTACTTTAATCCTCAAATGCCTTTCTAATGTGACCAAATTCTCAATTCCCCTCATGCTTGAATGAAAATATTTACATGTTTTAAAAAATCTTTAAAATTGAGGTAAATATTGACGACTTTGGACAATAATTGTTCAGAGACTAAATGATTTACATAATCTCCACGTAGACTGTAATGTATTTTGAGGACAGGGTCAGGTTTTTCACATTTTATCCAGTCCTTTCCACTCTCTGAATATCACCCATCCAAAAATCCCCCCAATGCAAATACTGTACACTGTTAGCTCTGCAAACACTGCAGTGTGAATGGCTGAAGTGGCATTTTAATCTCCACTTAGGGTGGAAACATTCTGTGTGAGTTTCATCTTTGCTCAAAACCTTCTAATGGGCTCTTGTACCACTCACTCGAAGGAGAAGCCAAAGTCTGTGATCTTCTAAGCCCCATCCCCTTCAGCCTCTCTCCCATAACTTCCTTCTGCTCTCATTCCAGCCCAATCCATTGCAGCTACACCAGTCCTGCTGTTTCCTCAGCCTGAATGCTTTTCTTTTTGGGCATTCCTGTGGCTGGCTACTCCATGTTTCCTTGACTCCTTTAAGTTCTACTCAAATGTCACCTTTCAACTAGGCCTTTTCTCTCCACTCTTTCTAAACCTCTGCCCCTTTCCCCACTTCGTTATCTCCATGATACTTATCACTACTTGATATACAAGCTATTTTATTTCCTTTTTATTGAATCTATGCCCCAACTAAAATATAAGAATTCATGATGGCATGGATTTGTTTTTATTTTCTGAGAACATATTTAGCACTTAATAAATATTTCTTGAATGAACAGATGCATTTCTAGAAACCCATAATTAAAATCTAAAAATAGCATCTACAAAAACTGATTCTGATGAGATAAAGTAACTGTCTTTATGTCCCCACATCTCAGTCCTTCTTCTCAATATCAACTTGAATAGTTTCTCTTCTTACTTCTAAATCCACATTTGTGCTACTTGGATAATCTGTATCAGAATCAACTTGAATCCTTGTTGAAAATGCAGATTTCTGGGCCCTGAAGCAAGTCAAAATCTCTGGGCAGGGGAGAAGACATTTATAAGCTATATTTTCAATAACCTTTCAAAGTGATACTATACACACTAAAATGTGAGAGCCACTGACAGAAATATTTCGTGGTCTACTTATTTTCTTAATGTCTTTTTTCTGCTGTTCCAAGCTGTGTACTAGGGTATACATATCAAATGTCCCTCTAATTACCAGGGACCATATCCACGTGGTTATCCTTAAATTGTGCTGGGCACAAGAACACACATGCTTACCCAATTATTTGATGGAAAGGACGAGCAGAATGATAACAACCATTACAATGAAGTTTCTTTTGACTCTCACATGCCACCTTTTCCCTAAGACGGGTTTGGGGACCAAATTAGTTTCAGGTTTGTTGTTTGAATGATAAAGGCATTATCTCTTTCTTTTCCCATATGTATATCATGTCCAAGCTTTTGAATATTTTAGGAACAGTTTAACTTGAACAAATCAGCTGCTTCTCTTATGAAGGAAACTATTTCAGATGAAATTTTCAGTTGACACTAAAAAATCAAATAAATCTTACAAATACATCTTACCTCACTCAATTTACTGAAATCCATTGAGAAGCATCAGCCCTGCTCACATGCATTCTCAGAAGTATTTATATATGTAGCTATTTGTCTCCAGTGATCAGACAAGAAAGGAAACCATAAACGTCTCAAAACCCTTTATAAAACCTGGCTTCAAACTGATTGGAGTGACTGTGAGACTTTACAAGGCAAGGGGGAAATAAAACTTGTTTATATTTTTTATGTTTTTGTTTATCTAACCAGCACATACATTTTTCAAACAATTTGGGTTTGGCATTACCCACAATGCATCTGTCCAAACACATTTTTTTTCTTAATTTTTATAACCAAAGAAATTTTCAAGGAAATTTAATCCACATGTTTCTGATTAATTCCATATCCAGTAATGTTTCAGTGAAAGGTATTTGATTCCAAGCCCTTTGGAAAAGATTCTTTATTTGCAATTCCTAAGACAGCAGGTGAGTGGGTATAAATAACAGGGAAGCTCAAGGTGGTAGACTCAGGAACAGCAAGATTCACCCAAAAAGCAATGGACCAAACAATCCTAAAGGGCCAAAAGTTTTTCTTGATGTTCTGGGAAGCTGAAATATCCTGTCTTGACTTCAAATTCTCAATGTGGTCAGCCCAGTATTAGTTTACCAGCAGGAGTAGTTCCATTTGTATTGAAACTCTACTACAGAAGGTTGAGTCTTCAATATTTATTGGGTATGTAAAATGTGCCAGGTGCTGCTGCCATAGCCCATGGGGAAAGGAGAGGTGAGTAAGACAAAGTACTGATCTTAAGGAACTTCAATTCAGCAGGTGGGAATAAGACCCAGTGAAATAATACCAATGTTCTAGAAATGTTAAGATAGACTGTCTAGTTCTCTATGTAGCCTAAATCAGCAGCCTCACTCAAATCCTAATACACAGATATACATGCCTAATACACAAATATACATGCACACACACACACACATGGTTATAACCTTTGATTTCAGGAACTAGGATCTTATTTTATTCAATTTAAGAAAAATTTAGCTTTTCATCTTGCATAGCACACAAAGCATTTTAAACATAATGCATATTTAAGATAAATTTTTAATAATAATTAAATGAATAAATAAATAAAATACAACTAATTTTCTTGCTTATTTTATAGGTTAATTTGCAGAACTAAAAGGAATACTATAAGATTGGGATTGATGACACTTGAAACTGAAGAGCTAAACTGAAAAAGTGATGAGTGCCTTCTTAAGAAATTAGACTTCAAACTAAATTCTAGGCCATTTACAGAAAGAGAACCAGGGTGGATGGTGTCATCACTGCATTTGACACGGCAAGAGCTTCAGCAATATAATTAGTGATTATTGCATTCGACCTAATCAAAGAACAGTTTATCTTAACACCAATAACACATCACTTCATAGTCATCAGGTAGACAGACCACAGGACCAGAATCTAACCGTACAGATGCTCTTAATAAAATGTTGGTCTATATGTTTGTGTGTTTTTTGGTTGGTTGGTCTAAAATGGCATTCATTTTAGACATGTTAATTTTTATCTCTTCAATTTACATATGATACATTTTATCCCAATAAGCTTTTAAATAAAACCATTGAATTTCCTCTGCAGATTGAGTCACATTATATTTTTCAAAGACAGCCTCAGCAATAACTCCCATCCTGCATCTCTCCTACCATGTGAACTTATCCCATTCCCATCAATAACTGGAGTCTATTTCTTTACTCCTTTGAATCTGGGAGGCTTTGTGACTACTTAGACCAATAAAAGAATAGGGCAAAAGTGTTATTGTAGGCAAGAAGTATGATTACCCAAAGGTGACCATGCTGTGAGAAACACAAGCCACATGGAAAGGCCCTGGATGATGAGATGCCAAGGACATAGACAGGCCAAGGAACACCAAGGCACCGGACAGTGAATGAAGAAGTCCTCTTAAAAGTGCACCCACCCGTCCCAATAGCCCCAGCTAATACCATAGGGATGGGAGACAAGTAAAACTGTTCCTAGGTTCCTCTCATCCAAAACCATGAGTAAAATAAAATGGTTGTTTTATGCACCTAGTTTGGGAGTGATTTGTTATGAAGCAATAGGCAACTGAAACACAGACTACTAGGGAGCTGTCTGCTCTCTATCCAAACCTATACTAATATGTGAAAAGGAAAATCCAATAGACGTAGAAGGCAAGGTCTACCTGTAAACTCAAGAACTTTGCAATCAAGTGGGTGCCAAAAAGCATATGACAACAGGAAGATGATCAACAGGATAGAAATAAAAAACTAAAAATACTAAAATATTAATGGGAATAAAAGAATCACCAGAAACTTCTGGAATGAAAGAGAAAATTACTACTCTGACTTGAATACAGCAGACAGATAAGGTTTCTCATAAGTAAATCACATCTTTAAATAGTGATGGGTAAGAATCATCAGAAAGACGGGAGGGAGGCCTTTTATGAGGAAAATAGTATGAATGAAAGAAAGAAAAAAAGAGAAAAGGAAGAGAAAGAAGAGAAGGAGAGAGGGAAGGAAGGATGCATGGAAGGAAGGGAGAGAGGGAGGAAGGAAAAAGAATCAAGAAAGATAAAAAATAGATTCAGAGGAACCATAAGAAAACGAGCTTGGCCAGAATAAAGAGCCAATTGGGATTGGAAAAGTATATTTTGGGACAAAATTTAATTGTATTTGAGGCAGAGGAATAAACACAGATACTTATACAAATATATATGTACAGTCAGTGCTACCCTAAGGAGCTAGAAAAGCCATACAAAGTCTTGTTATAAACCCTAAGGCATTACACCCCTAATTGGGATGTGGGCTTGATTTCACAAAGCAAAGACAGAAAATAAATAAATAAATAAACAGATAGATGCCACACTCAGTTTTACCCAAGCAAACACATTTGCGTATATCACCAGTGAGGGTGCCCGCTGAGCCAAATGTCACTGGTTGGCAGCCAGCACTGGGAAACCTGGCCTCACTTAACAAGGTTTCTAGATCTAGCTGTATCCAAGAATCTAAGAAACCATTAACATATTTGGTAGGCTTCTTTATCCTGTTGATACCTGCCAAATGATGTTTTTAGTTATTTATGCTGCTGTTGAAGACTTGGGAAACATTTGGGCAGCCTCACTGTACTTATTTGGCTGTACAACAAGCCTTAGAGACTATCTTAGTTCAACTGTATTTTACAAGTGAAAAATTGTGGTCCTCAGATTCTGCCTGCTTAGGGGCAGAATCATGACTTGACCTCAGACTTCTGCCAGGCAGTACAACATGCTTCCTCAAGAAAATCTTGATATTCACCTTGAGGAATCTGTCAACACATCTAGGGGTAGCACAGGATAGTGAAAAAGTGGAGTGGAGTTCCAAGACCTAGGTTAAATTCTACCACACCTTATGAGATATTGAGGAAGTAAATTACTTGCTCTAAGTATCAGTGCTGTCTTCTAAAAATGGCTATTCATTTGTTCAGTCATAAGCCAGGCACTGTTCTAGGAACTTATGATACATAAATGAACAAAACTGACAACGATCAATGCCCTTACAGAATTTGCACAAATATAATAAAGAATAATAATTTTTAAAAGTAACATGATTTGACTTCCATGTTAACATATTACCCTGACTGCTGCCATGTTGAAAATAGTTTATAAAGGAGCAAGAGTGGCTAGGGGGAGACAAGTTAGAAGCTACTGCAATTATCCAGTAGCAGGTGGGTGTGGCTGGGACTAGGGTGGTAATGGAGGAAGTGGAGGAAATTGGTTAAATGGCTGTATTTTTAATGTAAAGCCAACAAAGTTTCCTGATGGACTGAATATAACACAGGGAGTAAAGGAAAATCAGAGACTCCAACATTTGGGACCTGAGCAACAGGAAAGATGCAACTGTCACCAACTGAAATGAGGAGGGTTCTGGGTAGTAGAGGTGTGAGGGTAATATCTGAGATCATTCATTTATAGACACTTTGAAATTAGAATGTCTAAAAGACAGCCCAGTGGAGATGCTGAGTGGCATATTGGATGTACAAGTCTAGAGTTTTATCTAGCTGAAGATGTTAATAAGGGGATTGTCAACATATAGATAGAATCCATTTGTTTGCTGTTATTGCATCATGTAGCACCTCTGGAGGGAGAGATAAGCCTTGTTTAAACAACATTTTTTAAAGAATACAAACCACCTGATTTTGTTCCATTCCAGATTCAAAAATCTTCCTTAAAAGAATGAAGGATACTCTTCATTTAGGATTTAGCCAACTATAATAATGTCAGGGATCCTTCAACTTTAGACTTAATGAAATATAACAACAACAAAAGTAATTTTAAATGACTAAAAGCACATTATATACTGAATACTATATACATTTTAGTAAAATATTGATTCAAGTATAGATTTCAAAGTTAATTTCAAATTATTTACAGTGGGTTTCTGATGCCAGTTTCTAGTTCCTCCTTACAAAGCTTGTAAAAATTTTATCCAGTTATGCCTTAAAAAGTGGGCATACACTTATATTTCTCCTTCTTTTCCAATTCCTCAAAATCTGTTTTTTTTTGTGTGTGTGTGTGTATGTGTGTGTGTGTGTATGTAATCTTCTTTTCCCTACTAATATGCACTGGGAACTATCTTTGCCATATCATGGCTTTTACAATTCAGAGATTTCTTAGTTTTTGTTTGGACATTGAACTCAAGTTCACTCTTATGAAGCAAGTCACAGGATTAATAAGAAGTTTTCCTTTCCTTTAAAGACCCCTGCAAAATGCTGATGGCCTAACTACTACTAAAGCTCTGTTCTGCATTTCTATAATCCTGGCGCTCTGAGTTTTTAAATTTTTTTATCCTCTGATTTTGACCAATTATTTGATTATTGGTTTTTTATTTTCTGCCTCCTTCCGCAAAGATTTTAAGGATGGTTTCAATCATCTATATAATTTGAAAGGATATCATATAAATATATTCCATAGAGCAGAGCTTTCCAAATGGCATACCATGGTTTTCAGGTATACAAACATACTGACTTCTAGGCTCTCAGAGAAGAAGCCAAGTGTGGTTGGGTGACCCAACTCTGGGCTGGCTACTGCCGGCCACAAGTGGTCTCCTCTCTTTTCCTCAGCATGTGCTACAGATTGAATGTGTCCCCTCCTCAAGTTATGTGTTGCAACTTAATGGCCAATGTGATAGTATTAAGAGATGGAGCCTATAAGAGGTGATTAGGTTATTAGAGCTCTTCCCTCATGAATAGCATCAAGGTCCTTAGAAAAGAGGCTTCAGGCAGCATTTGGCTGTCTTGCCCTTCTACGCACCCTCTACCATGTGAGGACACAATATTCCTTCCCTCTGGAGGATTCAGCAAAAGGGTGCCATCTTGGAAACAGAAAGCAGTCCTCACCAGACAACCAAACCTGCCCCTGCCGGCACCTTGATTTTGAACTTCCCAGCCTCCATAGCAGTGCACAAATAAACTTCTGTTCATTATACATTACCCAGTCCCAGGTATTTTGTTGTAGCAGCAGAAATGTACTGAGTCTGCTGTGCAAATACAAGCATTTTCTTTCTGTACCTGACTTAATAACGGTTTAGAAAGACAGTACCTTAAACTTTCTGTTGTAAGATGAATTAGCTCTGAGGATCTAATATACAGCATGGTGACTATAGTTAATAATACTGTATTGTTTATTTGAAATTTTCTAAGAAAGTAGATTGTAAGTATCCCCCCAAACACACACACACTCACAAAGCATAACTATGTGTGGTGATGGATGTGTTGATGAGTTTGACTGTAGTAATCATTACACAATGTATACATGTATCATATCATCACTTTGTACACTTTGAATATATACAATTTTTGTCAATTATACCTCAGTAAAGCTGGTAAAAAAAGAAAAAGGACACTACAGTAAAACGGAAGGAAGGAAGGAAGGAAGAAAGGAAGGAAGGAAGGAAGGAAGGAAGGAAGGAAGGAAGGAAGGAAGGAAGGAAGGAAGGAAAGGAGGGAGGGAGGGAGGAAAGAACCTTAAAAGTTGTTAGAAACAACAAGATACCTAGTGGCCAAAGCAAAAAAAGAGCCAGAATAAGATCGCTTTTAAAAAAATGTGTTATAATGAAGGAATCATAATTTTCTTGGAGAAATCTGAGAATAATTCCTCCATGGCTCTTCTTTATGTAGTAAATAATATGTTGAACAATGCACCTACAGTAGATACAATGATGAATTTTTAATATTTCTATGATGTCTTTCTATATCAGCCAATGGCACAGTACTGAAACACTATTCAATAAAATTGGTTTTGTAATGACTTCAAACAACATAGCATTAGTACCCCATTCTTGGTAGCATTGCTTAATCTAAGAAGAAAATATGGAAATATCTTGAAGACCACATGTCCTTTAGGTAATTTGCCATAACTATTATTACAAATAAATTTTCTTTTTTGAATAACAATGGGACATCAAAGAGTACAAATAACATTCCCCAGGGAAAGCACTCAGGGCAAATATTCTCTGTTACATATTTAACAACCAACTAGGCAGAACGGTAAGGTTAACATTTTCTTATGAAAAATCTAATCAAGACACATATCTGAATGAAGGATGACTTCATTTGAAGGGTCAAGAGATTACTTACATACAGTGACAATATTTTCCTCTAATAATAGGCCTGGTTTCAAGCTACAGTTGGATGAATGATCAATAAAAGTTTCAAACTCCCAGATCTATATGGCATGCCTTAAGAATTTTAGCTTGGAAATTTTTAGGCAGGAATTGCCAATCATCTCTCAGAACAATATAAAGCCAATTATAATGCTTCATTATAAGGATGATGTCTAATTTTGGAACATATAGTATATACATATAATTTTTGAGATAATTTTTCTTTACCCTGGGGTAAATAAATGTCTTGTTTTGCTGTACTGAACTATTGGATATAAATCAAGTAAATATCACTTGAAATTTTGAAGGGTAGATGATTTGGATATCAGAGCTCTGATCTTAAACTACCCTTGCTGGCCATAACATATAGCAAGACTAGCTGAATATGGGGGTTATTTCTAGGGTGTGATAATAAAATCCAATCATCAGTAATTACTTAAAATAACCAGCATTGTTGAGTGTTTACAATGTGCCAAGCTTGTTCTGATTGCTTTACATGTATTAACTCATTTAATCCTTACAACTCATTGAGGTAAATATACTAGTATCCCCATATTACACATAAAGAAACTCAAATACTGGGAATTATTTCATTTGCTTAAGATTACATAATTAGAAAGTAGGGGAGCTGGGACTCTAAACATGGTAGTCTGGTCCTAGAGTTCACATTTTCATCATTATGTTATACTTCTTCTCAGTATAGAGAAGAATTATCTTTCTAATCTCATAACTTGGAAATACTTGTCCAACATACCTATTATAAGCAAGATCATATCATTAACATACAATTTCAAAGGCAGACAAAGTGAAAAACATATCTCCAGACGTTACAATGATTTCTACCTTTTCTGTAGCCTATCCTCATGTTTTCTGAAAACTACAGTCTATTCTTGTTGTGTTTTGATTTTCTGCTTGGTTTGCTTTTTTTTTTTTTTTTTTTAATGAAAAAGGGCAACTTCCTGATTGGGGTCTAACCTATTTAATCTTTTTTTCTAATAAAGCAAAAACCTGCATACCAGGACATTCCATCATAGCTCTGTTAAATCTTCTCTAAATGCAGAAACTTCAGGTAATTAATGTTTAATCAAATTTCATGCTAAAAATTATGCAAACTGTATTTAAAAAATAAATTCTGCAAGAAAGTTTTTAGTAAGCCCATGTGATGCTTTGAAAACATTCTTTGATGGCTTAGGATTTTTCATCCACTTTTTGGTAAATTATGTAAAAGCCTAACACCTTCAGGCTTTTAAAACTCAGAGCTAAAAGCAAGAAATGATTTCTTTCTTTCCCTCTTCATTTCTGCAGTAACGATCTATTCTGAAAACAATGGGTGTAAAAAGCCCTCACTGCTAAATCCATTAGAATAAAAAATACATGGTATCTAACTAGTCTGTTTCTCTGCTAAGTCACCAGCTACATTTGACACATGATTTATTTTCTTCCAGCTCACACATGGTGGTAAGTTATATAAATATTAAAAAGACTATTTATAAATGTGATAGGAGGTTAAGAAAGAATTCTTCCTCTCTCCATTTTGGCTGGGCTACCTACTCTCATTCCAAAGTGACCTACTACACTACCCAGATAGGGCTTGTAAAGGAGATGCAGAGACCACCTTGTGACCTACAGCTAATCATTAATATCCAACCTACAAAATAGGTTGGGGAGTCTCAGAAAAGTTAGTAGAAAATTGGAATCTTTCTTTGGAGATAATTGTTGATGTGCTGTAAGATCCATCAGGTATAGGGCTAGTCAAGAGAGATTAAAAAATACTTGCATAGCTTCATTTGTGAACAAGGAGGCTTAGGGGATATGGTATACTGTGATTGGACACATATCCAAGAAATTTAAAGGGCAAGAAGCAGGAAAGTAGAGGGGTAAGCTCTGGGAGATGAAGTGTATTTTCCTGTGAACTATACGTGTATGTGAGGAGAGAGAGTGAGCATGCCCTGGCCTGGAATAGTTCTAAATGTATTTTGCCTAAAAGTGCCACCTGAACATGTGTTGGAAGACCTACACAGAGAGTTGATGTGGAGATGGTCTATCACATGTGTCAGAAAACTGCAGGTGAGAGAGCTGCAGTGAAGGGGCAATGTCTGAAAACCTGGAAGTGAGGAAGAGTCCATTTAGCTTTAAACATCTAGCAAGGCCAGGCCCAATGTCAGCTCACAACAGTGCCAGTCTAACATGAAAGTAACACTTCTCCTGAGCTGGAGTTCTCTCCACAGTCCAACCCTACCTTTCAGTCCTGGGCAAGCCAAACAGTACTTAGGGAGTGGAGGAGAAAAAGAGAAGTGCTAGTAGGAAAAATAAAGAAAATGACAACTCTGCCTTTTTGCCACTGTAGGACCCTGGTCTAGAGCAGCCCCAGAGAAGCTTCACCTTAAAAATAAGGCTAGATCTCAGGAGGAATATGTTTTGAGATCTATTGCATAGCTGGGTGACAACAGTCAATAATAATATATTGTATATCTCAAAGTAGCTAAGACTAAATTTCAAAGGTCTCACCACAAAAAATAAGAAAGTAAGATGGCAGATATGTTCATTAGATTGATTTACTCATTCTACATTGTATACATATATCAAAAATAAAATTGTAACCCATAAATGTATACAATTATTGTCAATTAAAAAGAATAGTAATAATAAATAAATGAAAAAGAAACAGCAGTTAAGAATATCAAAATACTTTTTAAAAAATGCATTGACATACCCTTTTAGAATTTGAAATATATAACAACTAAATCTTTAAGAAAATTGTATGGTATCCATATTGTACATGATAACAACCCAAGTGCCCATCAATCCACAAATGGATTAGTAAACTGTGGTATATGTATACCATGGAGTACTACTCAGCTATAAGAAATAACGATGATACGACATCTCTTTGGTTCTCCTGGAGAGAATTGGAACCCATTATATTAAGTGAAGTATCCAAAGAATGGAAAAACAAGCATCACATGTACTCACCAGAAAACTGGTTTCCCTGATCATCACCTAAAAGCACATTGGGGAAGGATATCAATTGGATATCAGACTGAGCTGGAGGGTGGGGGGAGGGGATGGGTGTATGCCTACATGATGAGTGCGTTGCACACCCTCTGGGGAATGGTCATGCTTGAAGGTGCTGACTCGGGGAGGTGGGGGCGGGGAGAGGATGGAGGTATGACTACATGGTGAGTGCCAGGCGCACTGTCTGGAGAACGGACATGCTTGAGGCTCTGACTCAGGGGGATGGGCGGGACATGGACAATGTATATAACCCGAACTTATGTACCCCCATGATGAGCTGAAATAAAAATAAAAAATAAATAAATAAATAAATAAATATATATATATATATATATATATATAATTTTTGTTTGTCAATTGAAAAGTAAAATACAAGAAAATAAGGCTGAAGTTCTGGTTATTATAGGCATATGCATAATAATCTCTGAACTGAAATAATTTGGTATAATTATATGATGGAAGACATTTTGTTTTAAATCTAAGAATCACCAGATTGGGTAGTAAGTCCTCTCCAAGATTTGATTGAAAGGGAAAGAATCATTGTCCCCTGAGTGTGTCTGTTTGGGCATTAAGTGATGGGAAAAGTAAAACTGTTTTTTGCCAACACCACATAAGTCTCACTGGCCTTAAATATTGAGATATATAATGCATAAACTCCCACTTTCTCAACACAGACACACACACACACACACACACACACACACACACACACACAGAAATGGGGAGAAAAATTTTCCCAAAGTCTATTTCATATTCTCAGGATTAGAAGAGTTTTGCCCTAAAATGTGAGAGGTAAAAAGCATTAATATAAAGAATTATCTTACTAATAACAATATAAAAGTTTCTGGTTCCAAGTAAGATGGAGGAAACACATTCCATCCTGTTTCTCCCATTGAATGTGGCTGAAAAACCTGGACAGAACACATGGAGTAGCTGTTTAAGAACTGAAAAGTAAAAAGTAGCAGGTGGATTGGAGGAAGATATCAGAATTCAAATTGTCACTTAATTAGTGATGAGTTCACAGTTTTCTTTTCCTCTGCAGTCCCCAAGCTGGGACACAAGGCAGTCTGAAACCTGGATGTGGCATGAGCATGGAAAATGAGAGCTAGAGGAGAAGCCCTGTAATTATGGCTCAAAGAACAGGAAAGGGGTTTCCTAACACTTAGAATAGGGAAAATTTCCCCGTAAGATTGGTAACAAGTCAAAGATGTTCCCTCTCACCATTCCTATTCAACATCACACTGCAAGTCCTAGCAGGTGCAATGAGGCAAGACAAAATAAAAGGCATACAACAAATAGTACACACATACACAAAAAGGTCAGTTTTACTCTAATTCAAAAAATAAAATTAAATTAAAAAGGAGGAGGGAAGTTGCTGGGACATTTCTTGTTCACTCATTTTACTTTCTGGTAATAGACAATAGCTTGCCAACAAATTCTAGTCAGGCTGGATTGTCTGACCAGACACGCATTAAATTGTCTAGCCGAGATGTGCCTCTTAATCACACGAGCATATTACCGAAGGTGTTCTCCAAGAATTACAGAAGAACTTCCAAAAAATTTGTCAGAATAAGAACTGCCAAGAAAAGGAAGAAAGAAAGAAAAAAAAAAAGGCTCAGGGAAACCAGATTCTGTTATTCTTGGGAAGTTTAATTGCCAAACCAAACCCCACCAATTATAAGATAACATTTGTATGGGATTGGGACAATTTCCTTCTGTACCAAGGAATGGGGCACTTACCCATTGCTGATTTAAATACATTAAACTGAACATTATTTCTTTTGGGAAATAAAAACCTCAATTTCACTTGCACAATTCTGACTTCAAAGTTAACTTTACCATTATAAAGAAAGCAACCAGGCCTCTTTTCTAAGTACATCATGATCACGTCAATGGCAGATTTTTTAATTAAAAAAAAAAACTTAGGAAAACCTATTCTTTCGTCATACACATGGATTGGTAAAAAGATACACGTATATAATTTCTTTACTGGAATAACACATAAAGTCTCAATGAAGACATAAATACCTATGCATATAATAATTCGTTCTTAAAAGGAAAACATTCCACAACCCTAGGGAAAAAAATGTTATTTCTAATAAAAATAAAAAAATACAATAAAATGAAATAAAGAAAAAGACTATTTCTTAACAGGCAGGTAGAAAACATCCATCCTCACAAAAGCAGGGCTTTTAAAAATGGTTTAGCTTTAAGAAGCAATGTCAATGAGAATGTAGTAGCATCGTGAGTAGTTCAACAGGTGGGAGACCTCAACCAGCCAATGCAGTTCTTTCTCATAAACGTATTTTAATCTCATTTCAATAAACATTAATAGTCCAGTTTTTACCTACTATTAAAATATTCCAGCTCTCAACCTTCTCCTCTGTTTTGCTGATACAGATAAAACAAAAGTGAAAGCACAGGCTAATAAATAAATAATCATGCATGACAGAATATTCAGAATTCCCGTTATTTTAATAACTAATGTGTTTCAAGATAATGATGTTTGCAGACAAGGCATTTATACTGAGCAGGCACTTGGATACCTTTTCAAGATTTAGCAATCTGGACAAACATCCATGTGTTTTTTAAAGTGCTGCCCTGCCTGGGAGGTTTGAAGGAATAAATGAAAGTAAGTATTCATGTATATAAAGAGTAGCAGGTAGATTGGGGGAAAATACAAGGATTCAAAGTATCACCTAACTGTAATGGTGAATTCACAGCTACAGTGTGAAAAAAGCACACACATCAGATACTCACGTATTTATTTATAGATGAAAATCCATCTTCCTATGAGTAGGAGAAATGGCCAAAAAAGGAGATTGCTGCTTTCCCCCTGGCAGGAGGCTCCAGCGCCTGCATAGCCATTTATACCTATTAGGGAAGGAGGAGCAATTAGTCCCAAATCCTTGCAGCTGAGTTCTCCTAATCTGCATTCACTTCCAGCACACACACATTCAGCAGCAGTTCTTCCCCCGAACACACTTCCTCTCTCTTGATCTCTGAATCATTTAGTTTTTTAGGTTAGCTTGTAATTGATTAGATTTTTTAAAATAATATATCTAGCAAAAATACTTAATAAAATTAGTTTACAAAATACAAAATTTACAGCAAGTAGCATAAGATGCCCGTAAACTTCATTTTTCTCCCCCATCCCCTGATGTTACAAGTGTTATGAAGTTGAGGACAGGAATAGGGAAGATTCTTTCCCTTTGGGAGATTTACTTGTCTCCTTATTCTCAGGCCTTTCTCATGCAGGCTTTCTGCCTGCCTCGCACACCTAAAGTACTCTCCATTTACTATACACCATCTTGTACAAAGTACCATAGGTGTATTTCTGTGATCCTGAGAACAGCCCTTAGGCACAGCTCTCATTAACCCCCTTCCATGAATAAGTAAGTTGAGCTTCAGAGAGGTTGCATAACCGACCATAATTTGTCTACCCCCTAGGAGCCCAGTGGGGATTCTGGCCAAGGTCTGTGTACGACCACACTGTGTGATAACAGTGTGTCCGGGTTTGCTCTGCATGGCCCAGATGTGTTCTCCCAGCATCCCACCTGATGCGACATTCTTCCTTGTCCTTGTTCACTTTCAAAAGCATCCCAGTTTTGACAATAAATGATAAGATGGTGCTGCCTTTGGAACGCTGATATCATAAATGGGAAAGACGTGTGTCTTGGTTTGTTTCTTCCTCTCTCTCTCTCTCCACAACTTTGCTCTTGATGGATTTTCCCTCACTTCTCACACAGGACCTGTAGCCTCTCTCGGGGCCTCCCCTCCAAGCTGGTCGTCTTGAGAGCTTTTCTTTGTTCAGAGTTTATAACAAAGCTGAGATATGCCCACCAAGAGACCCAATTGTAAAAGTGCTATTGTTGAATATGGGGGAAAAAAAAAAAAAAAGGATAGTTAAGGAGGGTTTCCAAAGTCTTGTTCCCACTGGGTGATTTTTTTTTTTTTTTTTTTGACAGGAAATTGGGAAGGAAACTTGGACTGACATTTACTGAATGCCCATAATGGGGCAAGTGCTATGCCAAGACTTTGACACAAACAAATTTCTCATTTTGCCAATGAGAAAACTGAGATTCAAAAGGATTAAATAACCTTCCCAGGGCCTGAATAAGGATCCTAACCTTCATGAGTGTGACATATGCCTCACTTTCCCTCTCCAGCATGCTGCCTCCTACTTAATATAAATATAATACATCCATGCATTAATATAAAAATGTCACTTACTGGATTAAGATCTACATATTTCTATAGTTAAAGAATTTATATTTTTCCAAGGCATTTTTTTTTAACCTGTAGGCTGTTTTCTGTGTCACAAAGCCATGTATTGACATCAGATGAGCTCGTGGTAACCAGACCTATATTCATTTCTCCTTTTATTTCTTACATAGAGTTACTAGTGATAATGTATGCCATTGTGACCAGCTTCAGTTGTTTTGGCTTTGGATGGAGGCTTCCTAACTGGCAGAGAAAATTTCATCAATGTGTATGTTGTTTTTGGTTTTTAATAAAGTTATAAAAAAGGAACAAAATAAAGCTTCCCCGTATAATGTGACAGTACCAATATTTACTCAGCACCCCATACACTTTTGAATTAACCTACAAAGTTTGGGGTCATTTAAACAGTACTTTAATGATGTCTTTCAGATATACATTCTATGTAAAGAGTATATGGACGGAGAGATTTCAACTTGTGTATACTAAAAGACCCAACAAGAAGCACTAAGCTGAAGGAAAGAAGTATAAGACACAAAGGTCAGTACTACAAAAGTAGATCTGAGTAGATTTTAAATGTTTTCACCATCAAAAAAATGGTAAGTCTGTGGGTAATGTTAATTAGCCTGATTTAGCCATTCCATAATGTTTATGTATATCAAACATCATGTTATATGCCATAAATATACAATTTTTAGTTGTCAATTTTTAAAAATAGCAAATAATTTAAAACAAACAGAAATAAGCCAGAATGCTCATATTTCTGTCAATTGCCCAAATTGTTCAATCCCAGCTCACAAGCAGGCTAGACTCCTTTTCTTTACAATTCACTGTCACCAGCTTGAGACTGATTGTGGCCCCCTATCCAAAAAAAAAAAAGACATTTTTGTCTTCTTATACTGTGTTTGAGAACACAACTCCCATGTGAATTTGGTGGTATACCTCAGTACAACTCCCTCCATTCTTCCCAACCCTCCATATATACAAAGGTTCTGCTTTGTGGTGCCTGTGGCACTTTTGTGAATCTGGGGACACTCCAAGTTGAGTGACTCATAATGTTTCAGTAGCCAAAACCAGGGCACTGAGCTTCTCTGGCCCAGCTGCAGAAACAGAGTGCCAGTAGCCAAGTTCCCCTGGAATTCATCCTTTGCCCCCCAATAAATGAAAAGGAAACATAAAACTTTCCTATCAGGGCTTGTGATGAAGGCGAATTGTGAAGCAGACAAAGTCTCCCCTTACAACTCCTTCTGCAGCAGAATTCTCATCCCCTTGACCCAAGACTGGAAGTAGAGCTTTGGAAAGAATGGGATGCAGTGGGGGAAGACTGGCCAGAAAACTGGGCTCTGATTCCAGTTTCGCCACCAACTTGCTTCATGACCTTGGGCAAGCCACTGCAATTCTCAGATGCTCGGTAGCTTCGTTGTCAAACAAATGTGGACTCTGTGCTTTCTGAGTTTTCTCTAGCTCAGAAATTGCAGGATTCTCTAATTTTTCTGACAAACTGGTCCTTGCCACTATCCTATTAGTGGCCTCTCTCCCATCCCTGCTCACAGTCATTTGTTGTGTCCACCTTCCGTGAAATGGAGAGCTCCTTGAGAGTAATATCTGCCCTGCCCATTTCTACATGCCCTAAGATCACGTATAATGTCTGACACATAAGTACTCAGGAAAAGGGGCCTGGATATTTCTTGGCTAGCCAATGGCTGTAATTAAAGGCCATTTAAGAAGGTAGGATGGCACTACCAATTGTCAGCAGAAGAGTTACTGCAAAACAGAAGTTCCTTGTATCGCATTTCAAACCTTATCCCAATGACACTGACTCCACCTATTAATAATTTGCATGGTTATTTGCTTTGTTTCATTTTTAATTTCCTCAATACACAATATATACTTGGGGTGGGGGAGAAGACCCCCTCTAACTTGTTAACATTTCGACTTGGAAGCATCTTTCTTGCAGTGTCACTCAAACAAGTCTCACCTTCCAAAAGTAAAAACTGGCTAGAGATGCTATTCTTCCTATCCTAGCACTACTCTACTACCTAGCACTACAGTGTATTAATTGAGTTTATTAATTAGTTAATTTGTTAATCAGCAAACTTAATGAAAAAACTAAAATCATGATGGGAAAGCTTGGGAAAACAAGAAAAAGTGTTGAGTCAATAACTTGAGTGGGTCACTAAATACTATTCTGTACAAATTTGATTATCACTGTCCAGGCTTCTGACAAGTAAACTGTGACAGTCAACATGCCAGATTGCCAAAATTAAACATACTTCTCTGTAATTAAATATCACAGCTTCATTGTTCCGATAACAAAATTGAAATATTTTCCCCCATCATAATATCCTTAGCAGATAATGTCATTGGAATAGAATGATGTTACCACATGATAATAGGCTCTCAACGCCAAAGTCAAGTTAGACTGTTTATTTTCAAAGCAGATCATTACATTGACTTTTTTTCCATTACCAAGTGATTGATGCAGCTTTAAAGGTGACCAACAAAAATTTCATAAAAAAATGATCTAACGATGGGGTTATGTGCTGAATGATTCAAATATCCAGGGAGATGCCACATATAGCAGCATAGAATCCATTTAAAAATTAACCTTTGCCAAACCTTTGGCAGCAGTTAGGTCTGCAGAATGAGAGCAACTGTTAGAGGCTCCAAGGTGCCTTAAAACACAATAAAAGCCTGTGTTGACATAGTCCATTTTTTGATAACTATGGAATTCTGGAATAAAACACCTGCCAACAGCGGAACCTGGTGTACAGCTAAGAGACATGAGCCAACTTATCTTGACAAGCAACCCAAAGAAAGGTGGCGCTACAAATACCAGGCCGTACAAACAGGCTCTGACCACAAACCAAAGAAAAGCCTTCCCACAGGCCTCCTAGACCAGAGCTCTTTCAGCCACTTGGGTATAAAACCCTATCAGTGAGATCATCTTCAAATACTAAAGACTAACAATGAATACCTTTCTCTGAGACTCAAAGAACGTACAAAAGGCCTTTCAGCTGGAACATGCTCAGTACAAATGATTGCATTATCACATTTCCTCTCCCTGCTTCCGAAGAAGGCAAAGCGACAAGGGCACTATCTCTAAAATAAAAATGCCAGGTGATTCAACTTGCATTGGTTGGCTTTCAAAATCAGATGTGGCATTGGAAAAATACACCAAGTTCTTTTCATTTTAGCAAATATTTAATGAGTAAGACATTGTGCTAAGGGCTGCTGGAGGCTGAAAAAGAAAACAAACCAAAACAAAACCCCAAAAAAAAAGTCTACTCTACTCAGATCATGCTGCCTACACACTGTTATTTATTTTCTCTCTGCATGAAGTCATTTGGGATGGGAGAGTTCCAGTTGAAACTACTCTGTACAGTGAGTGCTTCTTGCTTGCATGAGATGTGTGCCATGTACAATACTTCTGATGATGATGTTAATTAGTGTTGAATACAACTTATTTATAATTTGAAAAAAATACACATGTGTTAGGGATGCCTGAGGTTCCAAGTGCCTAAGTTGCATGTTAAAGATTAAAAGGGACAGATTTCTCCACTGGACAGTCCAATAACTGACACTAATGGACCATCAGCAAGTATGGTAGCCATAGATTCTGAGAGGAAATGTTAGTAAAAGAGAAAATGTTTAAATGATAGCTCATTTATGAAAAAGACACAGCAACTCAGAGACCCTCAAACGTATTCCAAAAGAGCATTTTTCTCTATGTCATATATTGCCATTGGAAAGATCTTGTCCGTTCAGGGCTAATCCAGAGTTCTTCAGCCCTAGTTGATATAGCAATCCCACAAAATCCATAGCAATGCCTCCAGGCCAAACTCCTGTCCAGCCCTCTAGCAACTTCTGCTGTGATGTCCTCTGCCAGAAGGAGCTTCACTTGTCAATAAAGTTTCTAGTTCTGGGCATGCTTATTCTAGTTTTGATTTTTCTGTAATGTCCTGCCTGAGTCCCTTGCTCCACAGTCTTTGTGCTACTTTCTTAGCACTCTATACTTCTCTTTAATTGTACTTTTCCTGCTTGTTTTTAGTTTAATGTCTTTCTTTCTCATTAGACAGTAAGCATCATGGCCTAGGAGGTAACATCTGGCTGGTTCTCTACTGTATTCCAGTTTGGTGTTCTAGGGCTAGGACCGTTACTTGCTATTGCCAGCTCCCTCTTGGTGGAGGTAAGGATGGTGTGGCTACCTGCTGACAACTTTCCCTGGTGGCCTATGTGGCCTAGTCTCCACCTCTAGACTCTGCCTCTAGACTCCACCTCTAGACTCTGCCTGTCAGATTCGTTAGACACTTTCTCTTGCACTTCCCTGATGCTGTTTGTTTAGACATCTTTCTGTTGCTTGTCACCACACTCTAACTAGTTCAATAGCTGGTGCGCAATCT
Source organism: Lemur catta (assembly GCF_020740605.2). Lineage (NCBI taxonomy): Eukaryota > Metazoa > Chordata > Mammalia > Primates > Lemuridae > Lemur > Lemur catta. The sequence continues at coordinate 51,133,768 of NC_059136.1, forward strand.
TACTGGTAGAGGTACCACACAGGTTTTATCAAATATATTTTTAAAAGCTCTATGTCACTTGTTAAGAATAATGAATATACTATTTTGAAGTAAAAATTTTGAAATATCTTTATAATTTTGTTTTAGAAATTATGTGAGACAAATAATTCATTTAATTTGGAATCTGCAAATTCTCTGTAGTCATCACTCATTCTTGGGAATTTTGGCAAGGTAAAAACATTCAATCTACAAATTGTTTCCAAACATAATCAATATTTAATTAATAAGAAATTTAACAGATAATAGAATAACTAATGTTATGCCTTATATACATTGAATTAAACATTTGTTAATTTCAACTTTGCTGTTACATTTTCATATTTGAATCCAATACCTTTTTTTGCCCTCATATATTTTTATGGGCCCTTGAAAAGCTCATGGTCCCTAAGCAATACTCCTATGGTGCCAAAGCCGCAAAATTGCCTTGTCCTAAGAAAGCTTCCCATTCTCATGAACGAGTGCAAAGTTTCATGGCCTGACCCTTGCCAATCTTCTAAGACTTACAAAGCTGATCCCTTAAATGGGAAGCTACATCATGGGCAATAAATGATACCCCTCTTAGGTTAGTGAAATCTCCATGTTATCCTGACTTCCTATCATTCCTATCATTATTAAACATTGTGTGGTATAAAGACTTGGGACCATGGTCTGTGATTTTCTCAAAAACACATTTCTTTGCCTATGAAAGTCCAACTCACACACCATTTAGCCAAACAAGTGGTCCCTGAGGCTACATTGTGTATGTTCAGAACTCTGCCCCCAGCATAACTAGTAAAAACTTGAAATAGGTTGTTTTTGCCTCAGGCAGGACACAGTTCATTCCCTAACCAGCATCTGTGCCAAATTTGATCAAGTCACTTTTTTTTTTCTTTTCTTTCTTTTTTTTTTTTTAATTTCAGCTTATTATGGGGGTCCAAAAGTTCAGGTTATATATATTGCCTATGTCCTGTCCATCCCCCTGAGTCAGAGCTTCAAGCGTGTCCATTCCCCAGACAGTGCGCCCAGCACTCACCATGTAGTTATACCTCCATCCCCTCCCCCAACCCCCCACCTCCCCGAGTCAGCACCTTCAAGCATGACCATTCCCTAGACGGCGCGCAACACACTCATCATGTAGGCATACACCCAGCCCCTCCTCCCCCGCCTCAGTCTGATATCCAATTGGTATCATTCCCCAATGTGCATTTAGGTGATGATCAGGGAAACCAATTTTCTGGTGAGTACATGTGATGCTTGTTTTTCCATTCCTGGGATACTTCACTTAATATAATGGGTTCCAACTCTCTCCAGGAGAACCAAAGAGATGTCATATCACCGTTATTTCTTATAGCTGAGTAATACTCCATGGTATACATATACCACAGTTTACTAATCCATTCGTGAATTCATGGGCATTTGGGTTGTTTCCACATCTTTGCAATTGTGAATTGTGCTGCTATAAACATTCGGGTACAGGTGTCTTTGTCATAGAATGACTTTTGTTCCTTTGGGTAGATGTCCAATAATGGGATTGCTGGATCGAATGGTAGGTCTACTTGAATCTGTTTAAGGTATCTCCATAATGCTTTCCACAGGGGTTGCACTAGTTTGCAGTCCCACCAGCAGTGTATGAGTGTTCCTGTCTCTCCGCATCCATGCCAACATGTGTTGTTTTGGGACTTTTTGATAAAGGCCATTCTCACTGGAGTTAAGTGATATTTCATTGTGGTTTTGATTTGCACTTCCCTGATGATTAGGGACGTTGAGCATTTTTTCATATGTTTGTTAGCCATTCTTATATCTTCTTTTGAAAAATTTCTATTCATGTCGTTTGCCCACTTTTTGATAGGGTTGTTTGATTTTTTTCTTGCTGATTTTCCTGAGTTCTAAATAGATTCTTGTTATCAGACCTTTATCTGATGTGTAGTATGCGAAAATTTTTTCCCATTCTGTAGGTTGCCTGTTTATTCTCGTGACTGTTTCTTTGGCTGTGCAGAAGCTTTTTAATTTAATCAGGTCCCATTCATTTATTTTTGTTGTTGCTGTGATTGCCTTAGGTGTCTTCTTCATAAATTCTTTGCCTAGACCAATGTTTGTAAGAGTCTTTCCTACATTTTCTTCTAGAATTCTAATCGTTTCCCATCTAAGGTTTAAGTCTGTTATCCACCGTGATTTGATTTTTGTGAGAGGTGAAATCTGTGGGTCTTGTTTCAGTCTTCTACATGTGGCTATCCAATTTTCCCAGCACCATTTATTGAATAGGGATTCTTGTCCCCAGAGTATGTTTAAAAATACATTCTTGTATTGCCTGTCTCCCAGCCTCCTTAGAATAGAGTCAAGGGGATCATTTTCTAAGGAACCATACTCGCTTTCTCATTCAATCAACAAATAGTTATTGAGCATCTACTATGAATTAATGAGTGGTCAATAAGGGCATTCATTGGAAAGTCTGAGAGGTGCTGTGACCCACTGGAGGTCCTTCAGTTGGTCAGTGATGCAAGCCTCCAGCAGGCTCAGACAAAGCACTGCCTCCTGCCCAGGGCAGAGCCCAGGGCAGACTTTCTCCTGGTAACTGGCAGGCACACAAGGACAAATATGCCATACCAACTGCAATTGGATTTAGGTCCCAAAATAGACACTTCTGGTTATAATATTAATTTACTTCAAATTACATATGCATCCCTAAAGTATTACCAAATAATATGTTTCGCAGATATTGGAGATGGGAAAACTTCATTAGATCATGCAATTCTGTCTTTTTTTTTTTTCTCTGGTGTCTAAACGATTTCTCCAGTACCCTATGATTAGTGGGATTTGGTCATGACCAAACTGTCAACTGTTCTGGAAGCACTTACTTAATCATGTTAGCAAGGGACAGGTAAATTGTGCTGTAACTGAGTCTATGTTTGCTGTTCTTGAGGCTTTATTTCTACCCACTGTGTTAAACCCTACAAATAGAGGATAGTTCATGCTGTTTCAATAAGTAATATGCTGTTAATGATTCTTTCCAATTCATTTAAGTCTGCTAAATATCTGAATATGATTAATTAGTAGTTTATTTCAAACCACTAGAAATTTCCTCCACCATCCCTCCAAAGAACCATCTGCTCATTTCTAGGTATACCAATGAAACACAAGTGAATTGGTTCACCAAAGGCTCAGAGGTCCTTTGGACCAAACCTGCTGGGTTTCCATGAAGCTGCTACTATAGTCTTTGGGCAGATGATTGAGTAATAGGAACAATGTATTGAGTCTGAGAAATGCAGAATTAATAATATGGCATCTACAACCAGACTAGCTGGATTAAAATCCTGGATCTACTAATTTACCACATGAGAGACATTGGGAATTTTATTTAATCTCTGTTCCACATCTTCATCTGGAAAATAGTGCTGGTAATAGCATCAGCCCATAGGGTTACTTGTAAAGATTAATGATGAGAGCAGTAAACTGACACAGAATAAATGCTCAATAGATGATATGTAATGGTTGATTTTTTGTGTCAGTTTGACTGGCCAAGCGTTATTCTGAGTGTTTCTGTGAGGGTGTTTTTAGATGAGATTAACATGTAAATCAGTAGACTGAGTAAAGCAGAGTGTCCTCCCTAACGTAGGTGAACCTCATCCAATCAATTGAAGGCCTGAAGAGAGTGAAAAGAATGATTCTCCCCGGAGTAAGAGAACATCCTTCCTGCATAAATGCCTTCAAACTGAAACACTGACTTTTCTGGGTCTCAAGCTTGCCCACCTCTGGACAAGAACTACACCATTTGCTCTCCTGGTTCTTAGGCTTTCAGACTCAGACTGGAACTAAACTATCAGCTCTCCTGAGTATCCAGGTTGCAGACTCACCTGCAGGTCTTGGGATACTTGCTCACCTCCAATTCCTTACAATAAATCTCTTTAGTCATGTGTGTGAATCTTTATATACATGTCTGTATATCTTAGTGTGTGTGTGTATGTGTGTGTGTTATCTATCTATCTGTATAATGTCATGACCTGCAGAATATTTTGGTCAATGATGAACCATAGATACAACAGTGGTCTAGCAGATTACGTTGGAGTTGAAAAATTCCTATCACTTCGTGATACTGTAGCCATCATAACATCATAGCATAATGCATTACTCACATGTTTGTGGTGATGCTGGTGTAAACAAATCTACTGTGTTGCCAGTTGTATAAAAGTATAGCACATCCAATTATGTATAGTACATAATATTTGATAATAATAAATAACTATGTTACTGGTTTATGTATTTACTCTACTATACTTTTTATCTTTAGAGTGTAGTCCTTCTACGTATATAAAAAAAGGTTAACTGTAAAACAGCCTCAGGCAGGTCCTTCAGCAGCTATTCCAGAAGAAGGCATTGTTATCACAGGAGATGACAGCTCTGTGCATGTTATTGTCCCTGAAGACCTTCTAATGGACAAGATGTGGAGGTGAAGACAGTGATATTGATGATCCTGACCCTGTGTAGGCCTAGGCTAATGTGTGTGCTTGTGTCTTAGTTCTTAACAAAAACTTTAAAGTGTAAAAAAGAACAGAAAAATCTAAAAATATAAAAAAGCTTACAGAATAAGGATATAAAGAAAGAAAATATTTGGTACCACTGTACAATTGTGTTTTAAGCTAAGTGTTATTACAAAAGAGTCAAAAAGTTTTAAAAATTTAAAACTTTATAAAGCAAAATGTTACAGTGAGCTAAGGTTAATTTATTATTGAAGAAAGAAAAATGTTTTTATAAATGTAGTGTAGCCTAAGTGCACAGTGTTGATATAGTCTATAGTAGTGTTCAGTGATGTCCCAGGCCTTCACATTCACTCACCACTCACTCACTGACTCACCCAGAGCCATCTGTAGTCCTGCAAGCTCTGTTCATGGTAAGTGCCCTATACAGCTATACCATTTTTTATCTTTGATACCATGTTTGTACTGAACCTGTTTAAGTGTAGGTATGTTTAGATACAAAAGTACTTACTATTGTGTTACAATTGCCAACACTATTCAGTATAGTAACTTGCTGTCTAGGTTTGTAGCCTAAGAGTAATAGGCAATACCATATAGCCTAGATGTGGAGCAGGCTATTCCATTCAGGTTTGTGTGACTACACTCTACCATGTTCACATGACAAAGAAATCACCTGACACATTTCTCAGAATGTATCCCTGTTTTAAGTGACACCTGATTGTGTATGAAGATGTGTGTATATATACACATAAACCTGGCTTGAAAATGGAGGGGGCTACATGAGAAGGAACGTGAGAGCCTCTCAACTGCTGAGAGAAGTCCCTTGCTGACAGCCAGGAAGGAAACAAGGACCTCAGTCCTGCAAACACAAGGACTGAACTCTGCCAACAAGCTGAATGAACTTGGATGTGGAGTTCGCCCTAGAGCCTCTAGAACAAAGGCTTACTTCTGTTTTTTTTTTTTTTAATTATCACTAAAATCCCAAGAGCAGAAATTAGTATTTATATCTTACAGGTGCAGAAACCAAGCTCAGTTGTCATTAATCAACCACCTTTTCTAAGATCACAAAACCAGTAAGTACCAGAGCCAGGATTTGAACTAAAGTTTCCTTAAAAATATACCTCGAGGCCAGGCACAGTGGCTCACGCCTACAATCCTAGCACTTTGGGAGGCCAACGCAGGCCTGTATATAGCTTGAGTTCTTGACATTATATGTATGTATAATACAAACTAGAACCTAAAAAATTCTATGCTGTCTCTATACTCATGTATTTATTCAGAACTTGCTGAGTATAATTGTGCCAAAAGTAAAAAGACATTCTGTTCGAAAGAAGAAAACAATGTTAAAAAAATTACTTCTAGCTAAAGATAGGGGAAGATTTCATGAAGGAAATATCATTTAAGCTGAACCTAAAATATGAGTAGGACTTCTCCAAATAAAACAATCCAAAGTTGTTTTGGGAGACGGCTGAGAATTCATTTAGTTCCGATCATATCTGAGCCTTAATTCCCTCTACTTTTAGTCCTTCTAAATTGATGCACGGCTTCTGCTTGAATGCTTCCAGGGAGGTGACGGATGTGCCATTAGCGACTGTTGAAAATACTTTCATTCCTGGGATTATGTGCTTGTATTGTTTTAATATACTTGTTAAATTTATTTCCAAAATCAGACTTGTTTTCTTTAGCAATAATGCAAAAAGTTACACTTTTAGGTAAGATAAGGCCTGATCCTAAAGGATATTGTCAATTATGCAAAGTGATCAAAGCAGAATAGTAACATGGTCAGATTTGAATTTTCAAAGATCTCTCCAGCAGAACTGTGGAGGATGGATGGCGTTAGAGGAGGAAAAGAGATGAGATTATACCCTAAATTAGGGTAGAGCTATAGGGATGGAGATGAAGAACAGACTTAAAAAAGTTCTGCGGCATAAAACTGGCAGTATCAGCAGTTGATTGATGATAAAAAGGGATCAGTCCAAAACGACTCAAGCATCTGCCTTGACAGATAGGATGGATAATGAAATGGAGACACAAAAGGATGAATAACTTCATAGAACAAAGGTGGCTGGCTTGTTTCCATACCTAAGACATCTGGGGCACCATATGATGTACAAGTGAAATTTACATCTAGTGATCAGAGAGAAGAGATTGGGGTATCATCACCATTAAGGTGACAACTAAAGCCCTGTGAATTGGCAGAGTTGTCCGGGGAAAGAAGCTAGGGGAGGAGAGTGTGAACAAAGGCCGGAACCCTAAGCAACACCATCATTAGCAGCAGGAAGAGGAAGGCAATTGGGAAAGGAGGGAGAAATTGTAGAAGCAGCAGGAAGAATACCAAGACAAATTTAATGTATATATTCTCCCTCACTATGGTGTGTATGCACAAATATTAGTTAAGAAAACACTGGGCACAGTGACTCATACCTGTAATCCCAGCACTTTGGGAGGCTGAGGTAAGAAGATAGCTTGGAGGCCAGCAGTTTGAGATCAGCCTGGGCAACATAGTAAGACCCCTGTCTCTACAAAAAAAAAAGGAAAAAAATTAGCCGAGCGTGGTAGCACATACCTGTCGTCCTAGCTACTTGGGAGGCTGAGACGTAGGATCACTTGAGCCCAATAGTTCAAGGTTATAATGAGACATGATCCCACCACTGCACTCCAGCCTAGGTGACAGAGTGAGACCCTGTCTCAAAAAAATATTAGAAAAATAATTGAGAAACAGTATTTCCCTTATTTAATCACTCCCACATAATTGAAGGGTCCCCCTACCCCCCGCCGTTTTGAAACTCAGTTCCACTCACTGAGTTAAGAAAAACAGAGACAACTGGTCAGTACTTATTTCTCTGTTTTCAGCACCAATTCCTTCTTCGGTCTCCCCAGTAAAGGAATTCCCAAGCTGTTGCCCTCTCCTGTGAACGTTCAACACCATGGGTGTTTGCACTGAGGCCCTGGCAGCTCCAGGTTCTTCCTACACCTTGGTTTCTTCTTACATGTGGGGTTGATTAAACATTTTTTGCCTCCAAGTAAGAAACTCAGATCTTGAAAGTGAAGAAATGCAAGCTTTAGATTCTAATTACCTTAGCTAGTGATTGCCATATCCATGGGGAACACAGGCCTCTTTGATAAATTAGATTAATAAACGTAAATGAAGGTGATGAGGGTGGCAGCCAGCGCAAAGCCACTCTCTCGTTGTATCACGCTGGACCTTAACTTTGCATGGTTCATATCAGGAAGAAGAAACAAAACTTTGGAAGGGTTATATCTGGTAATCCTTGTTCATTAGCAAAAATTAAATCAAGAAGTGCCTCTGCTCTTTGATGCAGTTCCAGCATATTCAGGTTCCGCACCTCCAAAGGCTTGATTTCATGCCCCCAACTCCCCATTTCCCACACTGACACACAAGGACACACAACCCCCTACATTTCCAATCCACCTGCCCCACTTGAATTTTCAGCACCGTCACAGCCATTGTATAGTTTACTCGTATGTCAGTTTAGAATCTATCTTCCACGATAACAATGCAAAGTCCATGAATATTTTAGGTTTTTTTTTCTGCTTTATCTACAGCTGCATTCCCAGTATGTAGAACAGTTGTTGACACATAGTACATGCTCCATAAATGTGCTCAGTAAATGAATTAATTTTGTCACATTATCATCAGAATTATTTCTACTATTACTATATGATGTCAAAAACCTAATCTAAGATATAAATTGATATTATAAATAACAATAATATTAACAAGTGTGAGGGGCATGTGTAGTACCGAAGGTGGCAGTCTGCCCTCAGTTCTTGGTGTACTCTTGGCTGAAGAAAGACCAGACACTCCAAAGTGTCAAGTCCAGACTACTATCTTCGAAAAACCACCAGCAGGGCCAGTATGACGGAGTAACCCCAGGCAGGAAGCAGTTTCACACAAGCAGCTCTTTATTGTAGAACAAAACAGATCTGTCTCTGCGGGTGGAGAGACACAGACGGACTCACTCACTGACCCACACTATCTCTCTGAATTCTCAGATTATTTCCTTTTATTAGACCAGTTTGGGGGAAGGCTCTCAGGAGGTGTGGGATATTATTAAATGATCAACAGGTGTCCTCAAAATTCCATCTATAGATACGAGCTCCCTCTCCAAAAGCCCAGCTGGGGGGGTTAACCATAATGCAGATTCAAGCTAATGGCATAATAATTACCCTTAGGTTACTCTAGGTCACTTTCTAAATCCTATTATGCCTGGGCTGGGAATTCCCAGATTGATAAAGCAGTCCCTCCTTCCCCAGGTGTAGCAGTTGCTCGGGATAGGATTAAGGGTGGGGCAACATGAAAATGGAGTGCCCCCACTTTTCCTTCTTCCCAGGTGGAGCAATTGCTAGAGACAGCACCAAAACAGGGAACCCTTGTTCCAAGAAGAGCCGGAGATCCTAACTGTCTACCTAACACAGATACTTCTAGTGGTGTTCATGTGTGGCTATGTAGCCTTGGACAGCTAATTTCTCTGCATTTCATTTGTCTATAAAAGAAGAGAGTGAGGCAAATTGACTCCTAAGATGCCTTCTAGTTCCAGAATCTAAGGATTTTAGGTTTAGATTAACTCAATGAAATGAAAGAGAAGAGGAAGGTCAGTATCAAAGAGTGCTTTTTGTAATGGAATGGTGGCCTCCAAGGGTGGACTGGGTAAGGGCTAAAAGGAGGACAGCGTGGGGGCAAGTAGAGGAAGTGGGTAGTCATCTCTGAGAAGCAGGGCAGAAATGTGAGAGTTCAAGAGGAGACAGTTCATGAACTGTTTGTGCTTAGAGCAATCACTATGTGCTTCAGGATGAAGGAGGCAAGTGTGGGATGTAATCTATCATCTACTGAGAAGTTGCTGAGGAAGGAGTCCTGAGTTTATAACTCCAGAGGGAGGGGAACTATTCAGGAGCAAAGTTTCTGTTAGGACCCTGGTATGTTCACCAATCACTGAGGACCCTCAGTTTCATGGCTGACTCCAAGCTGATGGTTTCTTTGGTTCTCAGCCACAGAGGTAGAGGATGAGTTGACAGAGTGATTTAAGATATGTTCTTACACTCAAAAAATCCAAAGAAAATTCTTAGTGGCCCCTTCTAGAAAAACCTCAGGGGTTGGTTCATCTATTCCAAGGCCGAAATTTCCCATCTGTCTTGCTTCTGGTCACCACTACAAATAAAAAAAGTTTTTCTGGATACTTATTTTGTTTACTTGGAGTTTCACAAGCTCCCAATCTCAAACTAGTATGCAATAAAAACAGAAAATGGAGGGGTTTTTTTCTTAGAGAAAATTAAACTTTCTCAAGAAGCACATACTTTTACAACATTCAGAATGACTTTAAGTAAATATTTAGTTTCATTTTCTCCATTCTTTAAAAAAACATTCAACTGACACTATAGCATCACTGAAATTTTACAAAATAAAAAAATCACCAACATTAAATGTAATCAGATACAAACAACCGTTCCTCTAGTTTGTATAGCTATCCACAATTGCAGTAGGGTTTCCTAATTAAAACCAAAAAGAAAATAAACTCACTAGATCCCACTGGAATCCATTGAATGCAACTATAAATTTTAAAAATGTAAAACAATGCTATGAGCATTGAATCTTTTTTGAATAAGTCTATGCATTCTTTCACTTGTTTATTTAAACTATAATTGCCATGTTTAAATATTACTAAGAAAATAAAATATATCCTTAATTGAAAGAAGTAAAAACAATAATTTTAAATAACCTAATAGCTCTACCAATCCATTCCAGTACTGCTCTTTAGTCAGTACCAATAGGAAACTATGACTTACTGGATTTGGAAAGGACTCACAGTCCTTAATGAACTTATATGATAATGTTGCCTATTTTTTTCTTCCAAACACGACAGCAATTTATCTTTATTCATCTTGTCTAAAATAAAAGTTTGCATATCATCTCAATTTTTTTTAGTGATTTCTGGTCCTATGTGAAGTATATTCCAGGCACGTCTTAGGAGTTAGGGGAAGAAGGTAGACTTACTGGTTTTATTTTCATGAGAATTTTATGGGCCTTCTGGCAAAAAACATGCCTGGGCCTCTTGGGATTGAGGAGGGGCCCCAGAACAGTCTGGGGATAATGGCTCCTGCTGAGCTTCCCAGGCATTATACTGCTTGAAAAGGAACTCATTTGAAGGTAAGGAGAGTCAAGACATTTCCTTGGTCCATTAGCAAGAGGGTTTATAAAGGTGATTGGTTTTGAGTACAGTATAATGTGGTACCATTGAACTTGTTAAGTCCAAGCTGCACAAAGAATATGGGCCCAGGAAGGAGAGAGAACAGCAATTAAAATGTTTATCAAATGCAAAAGCACATTACTGGAGGTACTGTAGAACACTTAAAACACACTGCTACTCTAATAAAAAAGTTGTATTTGTAGGGAAAGAGAGCAGTTTTTGCCCTATTGCTTTCTCTCACCTAACATCACCACCAAGGGTGGGAGCCATGGTTTCTAACATTGCACAAGGGAGTCAACCCTTTCTTCAAGTAACATGATGTATATTATAGATATAAGACAGATGAAAGGAAAACTACTCTCTATTAATTTCCTAGTGCTGCCATAACAAAGTACCACAAACTGAGTGGTATTCTTTATATTTTTATTCTTTATTCTTTCATAGTTCTGGAGGCTAGAAGTCTGAAATCTAGGTGTCAGTGGGGTTGGTTCCTCCTGGAGGCTCTGAGTTCCATGTTTCTCTCCTAGCTTCTGGTAGTTGCCATTGGGGTAGTTGGCATTCCTCGCCTTGTAGACACATCACTCCAATCTCTTCCTCCATCTTCACTTGGTGTTTTCGCCACAATGTCTCCTCTGTGTCTATGTCTAAATTTTCCTGTTCTTACATGGCTATCAGTCATTGGATTAGGGCCCATCCTAATCAGTATGACCTCACATTAACTTGATTATATCTGCAAAGACCCTGTCTCCAAATAAAGTCACATTCACAGGTATCAGAATTTAGGAATTCAAAATAACCTTTTTTTTGGTGGGGGGAACATAATTCAACCTACAACAGCTACCCTGGTTAACAGGTTGTCTCAAGAAGGAGCAGGTCCATATTCATTAGGCACCCCTCATTCTTGAGGTGTGTCTTGAAGCATTTTCGAAGACTTCTAAAGTTCTGCAGAGAGAAGTTTGAAAAAAGAGGAGCATAACAGCTATTATAACTACATCAACATGAGAGACATCTCAAGGCAACCTCCAGAGTAGCAGTGGCTAGAAAGAATAATAATATTGTGATCATAAAATGATGATTACAGACTCAGAAGTTAATGAAGAGATCTTGTTAAAAACAGATTCTGATTTGGTAGTTCTGGAGTCAAGCATGAGGTCTTCTGTTTCTAGCAAGCTCCTAAGTGATGCTGGTACTACCAGTCTTTAGATCACACTTTAAGTAGCAGATATTTAGGGAAAGATGACTGTCCAGTATAATGAAAACTGATCAAAGAGAAGGAGGCTGGTACGCACCCTAATATTATCCAAGGCTACAGGCTTGTTGGAGTCATGGTGTTATCAACTGAAGTATCATGAGGTTCATAAATTTGGAAAGGAAAGCTTTATTTTTCATAAAGGGTTGTAGCCTGCAGACTGGCCATCCCATAGGCTGGGGAGCATAGCCTCTGGCAGAAGCTGAGAGTAAGCACTTCAAGGGAGGGAAGATGAGACAGAAATTTATGTTGAATAGGTTAGCTAAGTATACATATTCAACAGGTCATAGGAGGAGCTATAAATATTCATGAAGGGTAGCTATACACATGCATAGTAAGCTAACGTGCACATTACATGCATCTCACATTCACCTTGGGATGGAGACTTAACATCTAAATATATTACAATTAGGCCCTACACATCAAAAGGTGAAGCAGAGGACACAAAGGTACTCAGTGCACATCCTCCTTAGACTGGCCAGAATCACTCCATGGTCAGTGGTCTCTTATTAGGAAGGAATGCTGATCAGTTGTGTCAAAACCACAAAAGGGAGGGGCAGCTTCAGGTGGTTGGTTGAAATCAGCAGTGGAGCAAGTCTTTCAAAAAGGCTGGTTTCTGTTGAACCCTCAGGAAAGAAAGTCTAATGGCGATTAGTGAAGGAGAGCATACAATGAGGTGTGTCCAACTTCCTGTCCCATCATGGCTGGGAACTCAGTTTTTAAGGTTTCTCTAGTGCTCTCTTGGCCAAGAGGGAACATTCCCTTGGGTATGGTCAGTTGGTTGGGCGGCTTACGATTTTGTTTTTACTTCTCACTCTCCATCAAGTTACCCAGAATAAAAGTGACTGTGTTTTATCTGTGTGGAGATTGTTTACAACACAAAATGGTGGTGAAACATGACGTTTTTAAGCAAGTAATAATTTGGAAATTTGCCTTAAGTTTTTTTATAATTGTATCTCATTAAATTCTCTGTTCATTTTATGTGAAAATAAAAAAATCTGGAGATAGGCCAAAAATCACTATAATAAACTTGTAAATACTTTTTTCTCTATCTAAATATAATATTTATAAATATAAAATTATATATTAATAGTATATGAGTTATTTATAAACATAAAGGTATATGTTTACATATATATAATCATATAAAAGTGTAACTAAAATGCATTATGACCCAATGGACTATTTTTCCAATAAATTGGGTCACTATGAAATGCAAACAGTGTTGTAAAAATATGGACCTATAAAAATGTTTCTACTTAAATAAATTGTGTGAAGTTTTTCAAGTCTCTGGCATTTCTTATTTTTACTTTCATTAGATTATTTGACATGCTTATTTGACTTTTAAAAATATAGACAAGTATCTATATTTATCTGAATATTGAGGAAATAAATGTTCAACATTAAATTGCCTACACTATAGATAAATAAATATATTAGTGCTCATAAATTAAAGAGATAATAGAGGTCTTGACAAAAATCTCAAAAGATTGTATATTTTTGTCTTTTAAACTAGGATTCAATACAGAAAATTAATTTTTAAAAAGACTTCTTAAAGAATATCTAATTCCATATTTGAATCAGGAAAAATCAAGGTAAGAATATCTTGTTGTCAAAGAATAAGATACATCATTACCTGATGGTAGTGTCCAAAAAGATAAAAATTTCAACCTGTAGAGAGGACTACTGGTGAAAAAGAAGTGACAATTTAAGCATTAAATAAAGGTCCCCATCACCATAACCAGATCATTCAGTCATTCATCCATCCATCCATTCTTTCAACAAATATTGACTGTATACCATGTGCCAGGCACTGTTTTATGCTGGAGATAAAGCATAAACAAAGCAGATAAAAGTCTGTGGTCAGTAGAGCTTATCTCTAGTTGAAGGAGACAAAAAATAAACATACAAAGGTTCTGGTAATGAAGAATAGAACAGGATGAAAGACACTTGTGCTCTAGCAAGGACTTCCAGCATTATGTTGAATAAAAGTGGCGACAGTGGGCAACCTTGTCTGGTTCCAGTTCTAAGTGGGAATGGTTTCAATTTTTCCCCATTCAGTATGATATTGGCTGTGGGTTTATTATATATGGCTTTCATAATTTTAAGGTATGTCCCATCTATGACTATTTTGCTAAGACTTTTTATCATAAAGGTGTGCTGGACTTTGACAAATGCTTTTTTTGCATCTATTGAGAGAATCATATGGCCTTTGTTCTTGCTTTTATTTTTGAGGTGAATTTCATGTGTAGATTTGCATATGTTGAACCAGCCTTGCATCTCTGGTATAAAGCCCACCTGGTCATGGTGAATTATTTTTTTGATATGCTGTTGGATTCGATTGCTAAAATTCGGTTGAGGATTTTTGCATCTATATTCATGAGAGATATCGGTCTGTAGTTTTCTTTTTTTGTTGTATCCTTTCCTGGCTTTAGTATCAAGGTGATATTGGCTTTGTAGAATGAGTTAGGGAGGATACCATCTTTCTCAATGTTGTGGAATAATTTCTGTAGTATAGGTATGAGTTCTTCTTTGTATATTTGGTAAAACTCTGAAGTGTAGCTATCTGGTCCAGGACTTTTCCTTTTTGGAAGGTTTTTAATTGTTGCTCCAATTTCTGTACTTGATATTGGTCTGTTCAGGAATTCTATATCCTCTTGGATGAACTTAGGGAAGTTGTATGTTTCCAGGAATTTGTCCATTTCCTCCACACTATGTAGTTTTTGGGCGTATAGGTTTTTATACTATTCAAAGATAATGTTTTGTATTTCCATAGTGTCTGTTGTGACCTCTCCTTTTTCATTTCTAATTAAGTTTATTAGAGTCCTTTCCCTTCCAGTTCTTGTCAATCTGGCAAGAGGGTGTCAATTTTGTTTTATCTTTTCCAAAAAACAGCTTTTGGTTTTGTTGATCTTCTGTATAGCTCTCAATTTCATTTAGTTCTTCTTTGATCTTAGCTATTTCTTTTCTGCTGCTACATTTGGAATTGATATGCTCTTCCTTTTTGAATTCCTTGAGCCTGTTTATTAGATTGTTGATTTTTGAGCTTTCTGGTTTTTGGATGTGAGCATTTAATGCTATTAGTTTTCCTCTCAGGAATACTTTTGCTGTATCCAATACCTTTGTATTGGGCTCTAAACCCCTGAATGGGGTATACAAGTGTCCCAGTCTTTGGGAACTGTCTTGTCACTCCCAAGGGTTACTTGAGCCCTGCTGCCTCTTTAGGTGGGATAACAAGAGCAACAGATGCCTGCAAGCCTGAGAGCGTATACTTCTGTGGTTGCTTGATCTGCTGCTAGGGGACAGCTGCTAATATGTCATTCAGGGCTCTTTTGCCACACTTGCGAAGCAGCTCCAGGTGGGGGGTGTCAATTGGTGCAATTGCTAAGGACTCTGGCCAAGATTTTCCTTCCCAGACCACAAGCACTAAAGCTGGCAGCAGCCTGGGCACCAGGGGCCAGCCCTTGTGTTGTGTTCTTATCAGATGATCAAAACCAACCCGCTGGACCGAATCAATAGTCTGTCCCCTTTTGCTTAGTTCCAAGGTCCCCCAGATTCATGCCAGTCACACACAGAAAGTGACTTTTCTCCTTTTTCCCTGCCTCCAAGTGCGGAGTCTGCCCTGCAGGGCTGGGGGAGGGGCATTGCCTGAGACCACCCCACGTCCCAGCCCAGAGAGCAGCTTCTCCCTCTATTCTGACCCTCCAAGAGGGGCCGGGGTCTGGTCGGCGCGAAATACAAGCCGCTGGGGGTGGCGGGGGGGGGGGGGGGGGGGGTGGAAGCACTGCCCAAGGCCACTGGGGGTCTCAGCCCAGAGAGCGGCCTCCCTCGCTACTCCGCCCCTCCGAGGGTGAGGTCTGCCCCTTGGGCGTGAAACACAAGCGGCGGCCGCATGCGGAGGGCCGCCCTGGGCCACCACAGGTCTCGGCCCAGAAAGCGGCTTCTCCCATTACCCTGCCCCTCCCAGCGCGGGGTTTACCTGGGCGGCCTGAGGTGCGAGCGGCGGGCGGGCGGGCGGGCGAGAAGCGCTTCCTGAGGCCTCAACTCAGCCTTGAAAGCGGCCTGTCACTCCGCCCCTTCAAGGGCGGGATTTGTCCTCCCAGCCCGAAAAGGCAAGTGGCCGGGTTGGGGGAGGAATGCGGCTTCTCTGGTGACCCCCCCTCCGAGGGCGGGCCTGCCCTGCGGGCGGGGGAGGGGCGGCGCCCGACCGGCAGCGCCGCAGCGTTTCCAGGCTGCGGACCCCAAAATGGCGGCTGCCCGCCCACCGAGAGCGCTGGAGGCGACTGCCCCGGGGGCAGCGGGTGCTGGGTTTGGCCGGCGGCCTCCGCTGCTTCCCTGACGCAGTGACTCACGTCAGCCCACTAGGGGGTCCTGCGCTCTCTGTCCCACCTGCGCCAGCCAAGTCTTCGGTGGCTTCCGAGGGCAGAACCTCCCTTTCGGAGTTGGCCTCCCTTGTTCTGGCCCGGCGGCTGCCAGGGGCGCGACGCCTGTCGCCACACTCCCTGCTCCGGATCCGGAGGTGTCCACTCGGACCCAGCACAGAGCACTGGAGGGTTCAAACTGTTTCCCACTTTTGTCTCGTCTCCACACGGCCTGTCAGCCCGCGCCACAGCTTCACTCTGCCTTCGGGCGCTTCCCTGCCGGAGTGGGTGGGGAGGTCGCTGGAGGAAGACTCGTCCCCCTGTGGGGCGACCCCGCTGTCCCATCCAGCTGGCGGGCACAGCCGCCCCACACTCTATTCCCTATCGTGTATCTCGCACTCTCCGGACTTTGTGGTCGATTCTCCAATTCAACTTTCTTTGTCCCCAGCGCCGCTTGTCCCGTGTCGCTTCTCTGCAGACTCGCGACGCCGTTCCTGTGGGAGAGCGACCCACTCGAGCATGGCTGTCGCGTTCTCCACCTCCCACTCTGGGAGCAGAGAGCCGGGGGGGGGGGGGGGGTCCCCGCTGATCCGCCATTTCGCTCCCCCTCAAATGGGAATTTTAGAGCTGAAAACTATAATAACATTTCTAAAAATCAGTGGATACTCTCTATTAATAATAGACTTGAAGTGACAGAGGAAAGAATCAGTGAACTGGATGATAGAACTATAAAAATTACTCAACTTGAACAACAAAAAGGAAAAGGACTGGGAAAAAAAAAACAAAACCCAGGGATCCTGTGGGATTGTAACAAAAAAATCATGTCATTGGAGTTCATTCATGTCATGGAGTTCCAGATGAGAGAAGATAGAAGACATGAATAGAAAATTATTCAAAGAAATAATGACTGAAAAACAAACCAAATTTGGCAGTATACATGAACCTACTAAGTGAATCCCAGAATCCCAGATATAGTAAACCCAAACAAATCCACAGCAAGATAAAATCAAACCTCTGTAAACTAAAGACAAAGAAATTTCTTGTGCTGCCATAAGAACAGCCAAAAAGAAAAAGAAAAAAAAACAAATTTCTTGAAAGCAGAGAAAGAGAAACTATACTTTACATACAGAAGGTCCCTGACTTATAATGGTTCAAACTTAAATGATTTTTTTACTTTATAATGAGTTTATAGGGATGTAACTCCATCGTAAGTTAAGAAACTCCTTATGACTTACAACGGGGTTACAGTTTCTAGCGAATGCATATCACCATTGTAAAGTCAAAAAATGGTAAGTCAAACCATTGTAAGTCTGGGACTATCTGTTGTGTTGCCAGCATTAAATGCATTTTTTACTTATAATGGGTTTATCAGGACACAGCCCCATTGTATGTTGAAGAGCATCTTTATAGGGAAAAAAAAATTCAAATAATAGCAGATTTCTCATCAGAAACCATTGACGGCCAAAAGAAATTGAAATAACATTTCTCAAGTGCAGAAAAAAACTATTAATCCAGAATCCTATACCCAGTAAAAATATCCTTCAGAAATGAAGTAGAAATCAAACATTTTCAGATGAAAGAAATCAAAGGGAATCTATCACCAGAAGACCTGCTCTAAACAAATGACTAAAAAAAGTACTTTAACAGAAAGAAAATTAATTTTTTTTTAAAAAAAGGAACCTTAGAACATCCCAAAAGAAGAATATGGAAAACAAAAATATGGGTAAATACAATAGGCTTTTCCTCCTTGAATCTTCTAAATTATGTTAAATAGTTGAAGAAAAAATTATAGCACTGTCTGATATGGTTCTAAATGTATGTATAGAAAATATTTAAGACAATCATATTATATTAATAAATGGAGGAGAATAAAGGAGGGAAGGTTTCTAGGCTTCACTCTAACTGATCAAATGACACTAGTAGACTGTGTTAAGTTAGGTAAACATAATACTGAGTGCAACCATGGATACTTGCATATCCCTGAGAGTAATATGAGAGCAACCAACATCTTTCACAGATTCTGGACCTGACTTCTGAAGTAAGTTTTAAGTTGTGTGACACTGTGCTCTCAGTGGATGTGTACTGTTAACATAATTAATGTCTGGTTGCTACATAAAGGGAAGAATTTTGGCCAAACTTGTGGTCATTGAGCACGACTCACTAAAGCTAGTTTCATTCATCCCAACCTTTCTTCCCCACAGTTAGTGCAGGAAAGATAAAATTCTGCTGGACCAAGCTTTTTCTGTCCTCATAATACAATTCAATGTCCTCTGGACACATCCTGGAAGGCATGTGTCCTAGACTCACTCATAGTCTAGGGAGGGCCTGGGAAGTATCTTTTTTTTTTTTTTTTTCCAAACTGTGTAAGGATAAGGGGAATGGGCATACACCAATTATGGACAAAATACAAAATTCACCCTGTGAATCACCTACGTAAGTAAAAATTCAGATCTACCATCTAGGAAAACTAAAAGTTGTTTTTTGTTTTTTGTTTTTTATAGATAGTCTCACTCTGTCACCCCAGCTCGAATGCTGTGGCATCATCACAGCTCACTGTAACCTCGAACTCCTGGGCTCAAGCGATCCTCCTGCCTCAGCCTCCCAAATAGTTGGGACTACAGGTGCGTGCTACCGTGCCTGGCTAATTTTTTGTTGCTCTTCTGCAAGCTGGTCTCAAACTCCCCCATCTCCCTCCTCAGCCTCCCAAAGTGCTAGGAATGTAGGCGTGAGCCACTTTGCCCGGCTGGAAAACTCAAAGTTTTAAGAGTGGCATTTTTAGAACTCAAATTCCCAAAATGGTTTATTAAAGTATTCACATTTTTTAAAAAATATTAAATGAAAAATGCTGTTAGTATGGATATTGCAATTTGGTTGACAGACAACATGAGTGAAATAACCCCTAGTGACGTTCCTGCAGTTCCTGGGGATTTGCAGTGATGACAGGCATAAACTCTTGGTTTTGTTAAGAAAGTTGGTAGATGGAATTTGGAGGGTTTACAGGAAGCATTTACTATATGTGTAGTAACAAGATAATAGTTCAGGGCCCCTCTAAATCATAAGACAACATTCAGAATCATAATTCCAGTGTGAGTGGTCTAATAAGATTATCACGCCACAATTCCTTAAGACTCCTCAAAACCAGAGGCTACTTACAATTTTGGTGACCTATGATTTGGGGAATTTGGTAACTGTTATTAAGATTATCACGCCACAATTCCTTAAGACTCCTCAAAACCAGAGGCTACTTACAATTTTGGTGACCTATGATTTGGGGAATTTGGTAACTGTTATTTATGTCACTTCAGGCTATTAACATCACTACAGTGGAACATAAATTCTCTTCCTCAAAGATGTGATACCAACTATAATTGGATATTTGTAATGGCAGATTGAGATTCACATTCTTCCCCTCCACAGTCCCAAGGTAAGGATAGGAGATTTGAAACTGGATAAATAGCACGTGAAACTAACTTCTTATAATCAGACATACTGATTATAAAACTTGATCCCAACAAAATAATCCAAGGTTTTTTATATTTTTTCTATCGTTCTATTGAAGTTCATTACAATTAAGAAATATGGAAATCCTGCCTGACAAAGATAAGGTGATTAAAAATAAATAAATAAAAGTTTTAAAAAATGAAAAGAAAATGAAATATGGAAATCCTTCACAAATAAAAACATGAAGTGAGTAGAGCTTGGGGAGAGACATTTTCTTCCATCTAGTTGAGTTTCCTGCCTCTTATTTCCCAGTACAATTTTCAGGTAGGACATAGAGATCAAAAAGTAGATATATGATCTCAAAATTGGCTGTGATGTAGGCCTAAATATCACTAGTGTTTTCTAGGAAGCCAATTTTTAAAAATGGAAGAACACTGTTTTTCAAATGGCAAGTCAAAAACATTTAAGTTTCTTTTAAAGAATTTTAGGTGTGTTTCCACATCCTACTTTTACTGCCTCTTCTTTGTCAATTTTTCTGTAGGAAAGAGGGTGGCAGAAATGTCAACTCTTTGATGAACTGAGGAGAAAACATTAGCATGTACATGCCCACGTAGCTAACATACAAAGATTCACAGCTCCTGCGCCTGCGTACCTGCTTTGCCCATTTAGTTCCTACCCTGCCCGCTCCTCCAGTATGATTCCAGAGCTATGTGGATGGATTGTTGAGGGAAGTATTCATCATGGAAGAAATGTTCCATTCCTTGGGGCTGCTAGTCATGGGAGAGAAGACATAATGTGTTAAGAGCAAGATGTGCATGATTTCATATTGCTCAGGACAGATGGCATGAAAAACAGCTGTTTGTGACAGGTGAGGACAAGGCTCCCAGGAGTTTAGGGATAACAGATATTAGAGAGGATAAGAGATTTTAATGATAATTATGGTGGTTTATGTCCTGGACTCCCATAAATTTTTGTGAGAGATGCCAGGAATGGGTGAATGCCATGTCTATACTCTGCTTATGTAAACTCCAGCTGTGTCCTTGGGGTGGACAGAAAGGTTATATATTAGATCCTGGGTGAAAGTCATTGGATGATGGATTGGAAAGATATGAGAGAATGCTAAAGCCCCAGAAAGTTTAGCTGTGTTAGAGAGACTTCGTTAATATATAATGTAATGTAATGTATGCAAAAGTATACCTTTTAGATTTTTTTATTCACTGAAGCCTTATCCATCTCAATGTTGGTGTCTTGAATCCATATAATTATTTTTACATTTTATTCCAACTGGGTGAGAGGCAGAGATGAATTTATGGATTTCTAGGTACACACCATTATTTTTAGACTCTGCGTCACTAGACATGACATACTCTTTTGCTTCCTGCCAGAATGCAGGAAACATCCTGACCTTTAGCTCCAAGAACTTCCATGAGTGTTCAGCTCAATATATATCAAAAAGTACTCTTTTCAACAGTCCTTCTTATCTGTCCCCCAAAGTATACAGTGCTTCCAGATGACAGGTTCTATTTTGATGTAGATGTTCATTACTTATTTACTTTCTTCCTGTAATGTAATAGTTAATAGTGCTTGGTAAAGCAAATTTGTTTCTGCTGTAAGGTATTGAACAGAGGAAGTGGAAAAATTAAAATTAAAAACAAACATCCAGGTGTCAATAGAAGATTACAAGAAATTTAAAAACTTTAGATTTATATTTTGAAGTGAGTTAGTCACCATCCACCAGATACTGGTGACCAGAAATGTTAAATTATGTCGTGGCATTTTTAAAAAGGGAGGAAAGAACAATTCATCTAGAGGTTGGTTTAAAGTGAGGAACTAATTTTATTTTTATGCTTAGAATGAGCCAATATAGCTCTGAGATAGATGTCTAGAACAGTGGTTACACATATGGACACTGAAGCTAAACTGCGTGGGTTAGGGTCTCCGCTTAGGAATCTTCAAGTTGTCCAGTCTCTCTGTGCCTGTGCCTCAGTTTTGTCATCTGTGAAATCATGATAAAATATTCATATGTTGTTATGAGATCAAGTCAATAGATATTTCAACAATTAGAGCAATGCTGGGACATAGTAAGTGTTTAATAAGTATTAGTTGTCATTATTCTTGTTATTATTTTATATGTCAGCATTATCTTTTCAATAATTCATTATTTCATAAGTGATTTAAGCAGTTTATCTATTCTCATCCATTTCCCATCTCCACATAGATATGGTTTTATAAACTCTATTCTGTTCTAATAATCTATTTGTTCATGTGCCAGTGCTGAATTAGTTTAATTATAACATATTTGTAATAAACCTTGATATCTTAAGGCTTAGTCTCTTGTCTTTGATCTTCTTTTCCAAGTTGTTTTAGAAATTCATGGATCCCTGGGATTTTTATTTTAATTGCATTAAATTTATGGATTTGAGTGAGAAGAAGTATTATCTTTACAATATTATATCATAGAGAGTACTAATAGAAAAAAAAACAAATACAATACTGTTTTTCCATTCAGAGACTTAGTATATCTTTTCATGTATTCAGATTTTCTTTTGTGGTTTCCAATAACATTTAAAATATTTCTCTGTAAATGTCTTATTCATTTTTGTTAGGTTTATTGTCATTGTGTATGGTATTATATTATATTTTCTGTTTAATAATAACTGGTAAAGAGAAATGTTAATGATTCTTTAGGGTGTACTGTGCCACTATTTCAAATGAATTTTGTGGGTTTTATTACAAATATTTTTGTTATTGGGTATGAAATTTATTAAGTGCCTTTTCAATATTTGTCAAGGTGATAAAATGGTTGCTTTCCTTTATTCTAGTAACTTGGTGAATTAGATTGATTTTCCAATATTAAATCCATTTTTGCTATTGGTTGATTTTTATCCAGCTGAAATATCCAAAATTTTGCTAAATTTTTTCTAATAATTTCCTGCTGATTCTTGGGAATATTTTATGTAAATAGTTCTATCAACTTCCTTTCTGACCCTCATACTCAATTTTTAATTTTTCTATTGAATCATATGAACTCCAGTATTATACTGAATATTAAAGACAAGACTAAAAACAACTATTAAAAATATAAAAGGCTATTTTCACATCAGGGATGCATCTTAAGACGCAAAAGCACAAATCCATAAAGGAAAAGTCTGATGGACTTGATTATATCTGATGACAAATCCAGAGAAGATATTTCCATCTGGCAAGGAATATGTAGACTGTACAAGGATCTCCTACAAATCAATAAGAAAAGATGGAAAATGCAATAGTAGACTTGGCAGAGCATATTAACATACAATCCACAGACAGGATGCCTAAGTGCTCTGATATACAAATGAAGAAGTACTCAACCTTATTAGCAATCAGAGAAATGCTAAACTAAAATAACAATGAAATAGTAAGTGCTCTGATATACAAATGAAGAAGTACTCAACCTTATTAGCAATCAGAGAAATGCTAAACTACAATAATAATGAAATAGTACTTCCTGCCCATGATTTTGGCCAAAATAAAATGTTGGGCAATATCAAGTTGGGACTAAAAAATAGGGAAGTCAGAATCTTCATGCACAAGTGTGTATTGTACAGCCACACAGAAGAGCAAATAGGAAATAGTTACAAAAAAATTGCCTATGTGCTTACTCTGAACCTAGGGATTATAATCCTGTTATATGACATCCCTTGCTAAGATAAACCTCTTATACTGGTACATACATTTGTGAAGCATGTTCATTGTAACATTGTGCTAGTAACAGACTAAATAACCATCAATAGAAGAAATAGATGAAATATATGGAAATCAAGAGGAATGAATTTGTGCCACATATATTGACATACATAGAGTTAAAAAACATAATGTTGAGTGAAAAAAGTAACAGAGTGTATCAAATAAGACCATATCTGTAAATTAAAAGCACATACCTAAAGCAATACTATTTATTGCCTGTGGACATATATATTTGCAAATAAATATATAAAAGATGGCTTGGAAGAACTCACATTAAATGCACAAGAATAGATGTCTATGGTGGAGAAAATGGATGCAAAGTTGAGGGACATAAGTAATAATAAAATTACATGAAGAATTAAACATGAAAAGGAAGTGGAGCATGGGTCAGTGATGCTATAGAGTGAGAATCATGATCAATCTAATTCTATGGATGTACAATCAAAACACTTAGAGGGAACAATGGAGGGAGGAAGGAAAGAAAGAATAAATGAAAAGAAAAAAAAAAGAAAACAAATGGCTATACCGAGGGGTCAGAATTCTGCCAAGAAGCCAAAGAGAAGAAAAAGAAGATACTAGCTCTAGCTCTCAACCACAGAATGGGTTCTAGAAAGTAAACTTTAAGTATCTAATGGAACTATCTATAGAAGTATAGATACTTCCATAAAAATTCTAAAGAAAAAGTGGTAAGAAACTTAAAATCAGTATATACCTTTCGGATGTACCAGCACCCCCCCTCTCCCTGCCCCCCCCACCTCCCGCCCAACCTCCCACCACCCAGCCACACCCTCCTGCCACTACAGCCGTCTTGCCAACCCTAAAACTACAGAGTTCTTTTCTGCCTGAGGAAACCTTTTGAGACTCTTCCAACTGGCTTTTTAAGTGAATAATGATACATGTACTGCTATATGTTAGGCAAGGATTCACATCTGGTGAATCACAGGGATTTTCTAATTTCGGTCATCAGTAGCCTTGGTTAGTGGAATCCTCACTAGTGTGACTGATGTTTTCCTAGGAGGATGTTGCCCCACCCTACAGAAGGTCCCCTGAATCCGCTCAGTTCCCCAAAAGAAAATCCAATTGACTGAATTATCTTATTTCCCTACAGTCAGCTTTCAGCTCATAATAGGAAAAATATTTGTGCGACTGTGGTTAAACTTCTGGAAAACACATATTTGCAGAGAATAATAAAGAGGGGCGGGTGGAAATCAGCTTCGGCCAGAGAGGGCTACGACAAAGTTGAGCTGGCTTAACCAGGAGTCACAAAGACACGAGATGCAGAGACTCATGTTAGCTCAGTAATTTGATGTAGTCCCGAGAAATGAAGCCAGCAGGAGTGGCAAGCCCCCAAATAAGAGATATTTATACTATTTTGTTTGGACTTTATGAGAGATGCAATGATGAACTCTAAGTGAGCAGAACTGAACAAACCCATAAAGTGTTCTGGCCTGTCCTGACCTGTATGCTAGTCACACAGCAAGGCACCCACGAGGATGAAGAATGTGCATGTGTCTTTGGAGGTGTCAAATGTGAATGTCATTCACCAACATTTACTTCAAGGTCTCCAGTGCCAGGGTCTTTACTGAGAGACTGCAGGACTCCCCTCCCTTTAACCCCACATGCACAGACCCATACACACAAACACTCAAATAGAAAAATCAATGTTATATAAGGTTTATCTGTCTAGTTCAGTGTGTGCCCTGGATCTTAAGTGCCAGGTGTCCTACTGCTTTAAAAGGAGCTGAGAAAGGACTGAGAGAGAAAGGATTTAAAATTGAGAGAGCCTCCCAACCTAGCCATTTCCCAAGCTCTGCATCTCAGTGACTCTTCACAACCCCCAAAACCCTGTGCAGTGTGTATTATCATTATTATCCTACCAGAACAGACATAAGGAATCAAAGCTCAGAGATAAAATGTCATGCTCATGACTGGGAAGCAAGAAGCTAGGGCCCACACTTTGTCCTACCCACTTTCTGACTTCACCTGCTGTGCTGTGCTCCTCCTGTAAAATGCTCAAAAGATTTGATGGAAGCAGTAGACACAAAAATAAAATCACTTCTCCAGTAAAGGTAAGTTGCAATTACAGATTTGAAGTCAATCATCTTTGGCGCCTCCTTTTTTGGTGGACAACGAAATGCTGCAAGTGTCCCTCAGGTGGTAGTGATCCTCAATTGACATTTTACTCACCAATAAAATGAGAAGGTTGGTGTAGCAAATGTCTAAAGATATTTTAGATCTAACCCATTTGTGTGTCACCTTCCCAAAAGACACCCTCCTTTCCCACTGTCAACTAGGA
The DNA here is from genome assembly GCF_020740605.2 of Lemur catta. Taxonomy (NCBI): domain Eukaryota; kingdom Metazoa; phylum Chordata; class Mammalia; order Primates; family Lemuridae; genus Lemur; species Lemur catta. Next base: position 51,159,537 of record NC_059136.1, read on the forward strand.
CGTCTCACTCTTTGTGGCTTCCCAATACCTGCCTTCATAGGGTGTCTTGTTCAACAAAACAGACCTTGCCTTGTTTCAGAAACAAGGGAAACAGCTGCCCACTGTCTTTACACTCTAGAAAACTGCCTGGTTTAGTCCACTTCATGATTTCTGAAATGTCTCCAACTATCGAATTTTAGGGGTAATAAGACTCTTCTTAAAATGCAAGCATTCTAGAAGGCTATTAATTAATCATACTTAAGTGTGAATTAGTTCATCCTACAGGCTGTCCTCTTAAAATCCTCTTGAAATTGTTCTCTGAGAAAAATAGATGTGGCATTATTAGAATGGAAGAGATATCTTGGGGGAATATTATGAAGGTGGAAGACCTCATAACTGGATTGTGTGTATCTGGAGAGCAACTAGAAGTACTACCCTCTAGGATTAGAGTGGAGAGGATCTCAGTAGATGGAAAAATAGGGTAATAAACAGGCAGATGGGAGGTGCAAAGGCAGAAGGTACATTTCACCTCCATGCCAACTCTAGCCACCCAACATCTAGATCTTACAACTCTCCATGGTGCCCTTCCATAAGAATGCCCTGCTTCTCAGGAGCGAACGCTGCAGAATCACAGTCTGCAAAACAGAACACAATTCCTAGCCTTTTCCTGCCCGGCTAAGGGGGAAATTCTCTGCGCTTATAGTTGTAAAGTAACTGTTCCAGAGGACTCCCATTCTATCTCATGACAAAATGAAAGACATTGGAATCAAACTGCCGCATATCTGAAGCAGGTTAGATTTAAGGAATTATTGATGACTTCCCATCTACAGTTCCATATTTCTAGTTTGTGTGGTTGAGTGAAGAGGTTTCTGCTTTATGTACTTTATAGGAAGCATATATTATTAAAGGGGTCTTTTATGTGATTGTGGATTCAGAGTTGGCTTTTGGGGGGCAGAGGGTGAGAGAGAGAGAAAGAGAGAGAGGGCAGGTGCAAGCACACAAGAGCAGAATGCCCTCAGGCAGTATTTCTATTCCTGTAAAGAAATATGGGGAAAAGAAATAGAGTGGGTTTTTCTCCACCCTACTAAAGTCTTTGCAAATCCTTCCAGAGTTTTGCAAGTGGGTAACCATTTCATTCTTTCCCTTTTTCCTCCCTTTGGTTACTAAGAAGTAATAGTCAATGGAAACTTATTAGAGTGTTTGTGGATAGACTGTGCAGGGGTGTGTTCGTTAGCATTCTCCTATAAGCTTCTAATAAATGTGGGTGGTTTGCAGAGATGATATAATCAGTTTGTGGGGAGTGCTGCTCCCAACACATCGCAGCTGGCTCCCTCTCAGCAGAGTACTATGCTTCCTCCACGAAATGTCAGACTCCAAATAGCCTGAGGATTTTTAACTCCAGTGAGTTTGCTGGCACAAAGGAAAAGAGCAGAACTTTGTCTCAGAATAAGTATTTGTTTGTTTGTTTGTTTGTTTGTTTTTGTTTTGCTAGCACTTGTTCCCTAGAAAGAGAACAAAGTACTTTGCACATAGGATGACACTGGTAAAAAAAAAAAACACACACACACACACAATATCCTAGGGGTTGTTATCTCAAAATTAAATAAATAAGTTTATTTTATAGGCGTAGGAAGAATGCTTGCTATATTTGGGGAGAAAATGCTACAAAATTCAGATCTTGACCCTTATGATAGCCAGAGGCAAAACCAACTACAATTTCCATTTTATGTTCAAAGCAAGCTGAACAGTTTGCCTTCTATTTGCAGAGACCAAGTAACAATGAGATTTTATTGCACAAGAAAAGGTCCAGAACAGCTGTTCACATATTTGTAACAGAGTTTGGAAATACTTTATTACTAAGGCTTAGTCTGAGTCTTCTTTGGAATCCAAGGCTTCATGTGTTTGCTGGAATATAATAGCTCTGCCGTTAATCCTACTTTGCTTTTGCCTTCCACCTACTTTTCCGGTCATCCACATAGGAGCAGTTAGGAGTTTGTTTGCCTGATCTGGAAATGAGGGAATTAGCAGGAAGCAGATAATTTGTGGGATGGGTAATGGTAGCAACCCACTAGATGAGGTCCAAACGGAATCTTCCAGCCTACACTCCTATCACGCAATTGGGTAGGGGCCTTGTAGCTTGCCTGTGGTCAAACCCTTAGGAGGGGCTCTTCCAGGAAATCTAGGTTTCACTCATAAGAATAAAACCTCAAGGCACTCTGTCTTCATTGCTAACAGTCTCCCTTTGAGTGAACTTTCTGTGCTTCACCAGGGTGGTCTTCTTGGCCTCCTTTATGTCTCTTTCTTACTCTGCCATTACGGGAGCAGTTCTCATCATGCAATTATTACATTTACTGAATTGTAGATTGCTATGAGATGTGAACTCGTCCAACTTGTACCGAATTCCAATGAATTGAACAATAGCTGTTCAATTCATTGGACCCAAAGAAGCTCTCTCTCATGGTCCTATGATAGATATTGAAAAAGTTTCAGTAAACATAGACTAAGCCCTCTATGTTTCAGAGTTAATGAAGTAAAGTAGCATTTCTGCTATTTATTCCAAGATGAAAATAACACGCTCGTAACAGTTGCAGATACAGAAACTCCAGGCTTCCATGGAGCCTTGAGCCATGCTTATGAAGCTAGACTTAAAAAAAAAAAAAAAAGTATATAGCTGAAATACTGATTATTATATTCAATGGTAAAAATAGAATGCTTATTGAAAATATTCAAAGTTAATTCAAAGAGATTTTCATTTTAAGTCTTCTATCTCAGACAATGGTCTCATTGGAGTAAGATAAATATCCTGATTCTGGAAGTAGGCAGATAAGTGGATTGGCACTAAATTTTGTACATGAATCTCTACTATGTACAGGAAAGAGATTCAGTATAACTCATGGTTTTCAAACTTGAGTTTTTAAGAAACGCAAGAGTCCAATGGGCATATTTCCCAGTTTCTGTAAATGTTTGAATAGAACTTAATTTTATAAACATAATTTATACAATTTTTTAAATTGTAGTAAATATCAGATTTTGAAACATTGGAGGCAAGCAATCCTAAACTTGCTAGACTAATTGTATTCAAAGTAGAATTCTTTCATAGGACATTTTTTCATGGAAAGAGCTTTCACTGAATGACTTGATTTGTGCTAGAGAATCTTTACATCATTGTAATAGCTAACATTTGCAGAGTGTTTACTGAGTGCCTGATACTTGAGCTAGGCATTTTACATGAGATGATTTAATGCCCACCACAACCCTATGACATAGACGCTATTTTGTGATGGGGTAAATGAAGCTTAAGATAGAACAGACAATGGGCCTAAAGTAAATAGTTAAGCCAAGATTGGCACCTAGAGAGTCTGACTTCAGGGGCCAAGCTCTTAGCCACTACCCCAGACTGCCCCTAAAAATACCTATATGACAAAATTCAGCAAATCCGGCACAGACTCAATGAATATCACAAATTCTTATAGTCTGTGGTAATAGAAGGATTTTTTTCACTCTGATTTATCTACTTGTAATTAGATTGGCTAAAGAACCTTGGTATTTTTCACATAACAAATCGCTTTTCATCCTCAGAGATGCCCAGAGCACTTTGCCTCTCGTGCATAATGCATGATTACAAAGAAAGTAGAGGAATTATTTTAAGATATCATTCTTTGTACTTCATTCATTAGCTGAACATTATTAATTATATTATTTATGCTCATATTTTTTTCATTGCTGAAAAAAATGAGCCATTTTGTGATTGTACTCAACTGTAAGATCCAATAAGGAATGTTCTTGATATAATAAGAACATGGAAATTATATTTTTAAAAACAATATAAAATACCCCCATGTTTTTTAGGCTGCCTAGGCTAATGAAAATGCCTTGATTTTAGTCCAGCCAGGATATATCACTGGCAGCTCTAGAATTAGTTTACCTTTTTCCTCAAAAGCTTTAACTTATCACTTTCTGCAATCTACTATCTGGGGAGTCAAGAATACAAACTGCATTTCATATCCCTTACACCTCAAGTTTATCTCTGCCATTTAGATGATGTGATATTCTGCCCAAACTGCAGAATTTAAACACATTCAGCAGCCCAGGTTCAAGTAGCTAATTTTATCTAAGAGGTTCTTTTTTTTTTTAACATCACACATCAGCAGGACATCGTTGTACAAACATAAACTGTTAAAGAGAGTTTTCAGATTTCAATGACATCATTTTTATGCACCACTTAGAAGGTTTTGTTTATTTTTAAAAATTATTTTACTTGTATTCTGATAACCAATCATGTGGTTTTAAGTACCCAGTTCAGAGTCTAAAATGGACAATACTTATTAAATATTTTATTCACATAAAACTAGATCTTTAAAGGATTTATTTGTCTATGAATAGGATTTCTTTGTGTCCTTACCTTGGAAATGTGGTAAGAGTATCCCTAAAAATTCTCATTTTCATTTACTTTGAGTTCCACAAAATTTCCAGAAGCCAGAAACTTCAAAATGTGATCTTTGAATTATTAACCCACAATAGGAAGAAATGTGGTTTTTGAGTAGACATAAGGCTCATAAGAGCAAAGCTATTGTAGGACTTGGAGTTTATATTCTCTAAAGACCTAACAAAACTCAAAATTACATGAATATAGCCTTTTTAAAGAGCTGATGGCATTGTTTTAACTTCAGCATCAGGGCCAATACTTATTACATGCACTAACCATTTCTTTCTTGTGCTCTTCTCTTTGCCCTTCCTGTTTTCTGACCCTCATCTGACAGTTGATATCAGATCTCTTATCCTGCAACAAATTCCCTCAGTACATGGTACTAACCCAAGACAAGCGGACCCGCCAATTGTTTCCTATGCTTGGTACCAGACAAAGCATAGTCCTTTGATTCAAGTGAGAAAAGTAAAAGTTTTTTACCAAATGAATCTCCCTTTCAAGCTAATTTCAAAGAAATTTCAAAACAATCTAGTGCTAAAGAGAAAATGTATTTTAATGTTTAGTGAGTAAGGAAACTCAGATCCAGTTAGGGTGGAATGAAACCCCATTGCTCTTTTCTCTACCTCTCCTCCTGCCAATTGGTCCCAAAGGCAGGTGCATTCATGAGAAGTGGGCAGCAAAGCAGGTTAAATAAAGCCCCACCTTTCCAGCCAGAAGACCAACAATGGGAACTCACCCTCAAGTTGCATATGCCTGGATTGGATCTTAAACAGCATAATGAATACTGTGAGAACTGAACTAAAAGAAAGGTCCCAGACTGGCCATTGGGTTTTGTGTACATAGGACAGATCAGAACAGAACTGCAAAGACTTTGAAAATGAGACTGATATTGAAATCACAATCCACAGAAGGCTGAACAAAAATTGTGAGTTAAATCCACTTGGGTCAACTGCCTGCTAAAACAAAAATATTAACATTCTCCACATGATTTTAAAAAAAACCAAGAGTCTCATAATGTAACATTCAAAATATCCAAGATATAATCTAAAATTATTTGGTATATAAAGAACTGGGAAATCTCAACCTTCATGGAAAAAGACAAATAATAGACACCAACACTGTAATGACACAGATATTGAAATTATCTGACAAAGTCTTTATAGCAGATATTATAAAAATGCTCCAACAAATAAGGGAAAGCAGGCTAGAAATGAAAACAAAGACAAAATTCTCAGCAGAAAAGAGGAAGTTATTGGGACACAATAACAGAGGCTCAAGGTTTTATAGTGATATACTAAAAGATCTAATCCTTGTGCCATTGTAATACCAAAGAAGAAGAGAAAGACTTCAGTGCTAAAGAATTTTTGAAGATATAATGGCTGAAAACTTTCAAAATATGGTAAACTATATAGACATACACATTCAAGAAGCTTAGTGAACGTAAACCCCAAAAAAGAGAAACTCAGAGAAATCCATGCTTAGGAACCTCATAAGCAAACTGCTGAAAATTAAACCAAAGAAAACTTTTGAAAGCAATCAGAGTAAATGACACATTATGTATAAGGAAACAATTCAAATTAATCAGAAACCATAGTTGAACATTTTTAAAAAGCTAAAAGAAAAGCACCATTAACCCAGGACACTATACTGTATATAGTTAATATAGCCTTCAGGAATATTCACTTCAGAACATACTTTCTCAGCAGGAGGAAAACTAAGAGAATACGTTGTCAGCAAACCTGCTCCAAAATAATTGATAAAGGATATTTTACTGACAGAAAAGAAAAAGATAGCAGAAGGAAATTTGGAACATCAGGAATAAAGGAAAAGTATTAGAAATGATAAATATCTATGTAAATATATTATTCTCAGTAAATATGTTGTTCTTTCCTCTCATGTTTTTTAATTATTATTATAGGCAGCCTTCTCAAATGGCTCCAAATGTGGTCCCTCCTTCCTGGTATTCATGCCCTTGTGTAATTCCCTCTCCTTGAATGTGGGCTAGATCTAGTAACTTGATTCTAACAAACAGATTAAGTATCTGTAATTTGAAAATTCAAAATCTGAAATACTCCAAAATTTAGAACTTTTTAAGCATAGACATGATGCCACAAGTGGAAAATTCTACCCCGGACCTCATGTGATGGGTTGCAGTCAAAACTTTGTTTCATGAACAAAATTATTTAAAATATTGCATAAAATTACCTTCCGGCTGTGTGTATAAGGTATATATGAAATATAAATGAATTTCAGATTTGACTTGGGTCCCCATCCCCAAGAAATCTCATTATGTATCTGCAAATATTCCAAAATCTGAAAAACTCTGAAATCTGAAGCACTGCTGGTCCCAAGCATTTCAGATAAGGGATACTCAATCTATAGAATATGGCAAAACCATCACTTCCATGGTTAGATTGTCAAAGGTTGTGACCCCCATCTTTTTTTCACCCAGCTGTATCATTTTGCATTCCCACTAGCAATATGTGAGAGTTCCAGTTGCTCCACATCTTTGTCAACACTTGAAATCGTCAGTATTTTAAATATTAGCCATTCTATAATAATAGGTGTGTATCTCACTTTGATTTTAAAACGAAGATATAAAGTACAGCTGCTCTGTAAAAGTTTGGCAGTGTCTTATAAAGTTATATATACCCTTACAGTATGGCCTAGTGATCCTACTCCTGGCTATTTACTTTAAGAAAGAAAACATCTGTTCATACAAAAACCTATATACAAATTCTAATTGTAGTTCTATTCATAATTGCCAATAATTGGAAACAATTGCTATCCTTGAACAAGTGAATGGGTAAACAAATTGTGATACATTTATATAATGGAATATTATTCAGTAATAAAAGGAATGAGTTATTTAAATATGCAGTGACATAGATGAATTTCGAAGGTGCTATTATCAGTAAAAGAAGCCAGTCTTGAAAAGTGACATACTCTGTGATTCCGTTTACACAGCCATCTCAAATACTGTAGTGGCAGAGAACATATCAGTGGTTATGAGGGGTTAGTGGGAAGACGGTGCAACTAGCATGAGGAAGAGTCTTGGGATGAGGGAATGTTCTGTATCCGGATTGCAGTGGTAGTTACAGAATCCACATGTGTTAAATTTATAGAAGTACATACCAAAAGAAAGACATTACTGTATGTTAAGTCACAAAATATCATTTTTAAAAACTTAAAAAGTATGGTCTTTGTCTCAAAAAGCTTATAGACAGGAAGACATTAAAGAATACCCAAAACACTAGTAAAATGCTTTCTACCAATTCGGTGCTCAAAAACTAATCAAGGGGAAACATTATTCCTGCCTTTAACGCAAACAAAATTACTTATTTCCGCTCTGCTAAGAAAGAGAATTTTTATGCTCTTCTTCTTTGTGCCAGGGATCTTCCTGCTCCAACCCCCACTCCCTCCACGCTCTTTAAATTAGGCATTGGTCTCCGTTACCCCAAGGAAAGGGAAATCCCATCAGAAATAGAAAGAAAAATAGGTTAATTATTGGTTTGGGAGCATCAAGAACTCAAGCTCTGACACTGAAGAAGTTTCTAGGGTAATTTAACTAAACTAGATTTTTTATCTTGCCACCGCATAACAACACCCACCTCCTCTCTGCCCCTCTCCAAGAAAGAAAATCCCCCTGTACTGACCTGGAACAGCTCCACAGTGTGTATTTCAGTGCCCTATCTCTAAGTGGAAGAATCAGGCTACCTTTTAAATAGTTATGAAGATTTCCCCTTGGCTTTAACTTGGTTCTCTTTTCTTCTTTTTCTTTTCTTTTTTGTTGGGGTGTAAGAAAGAATTTCTCCCAAAAATGGCAATGTTTTGCTTTTCCTAATTAGACAAGAAGGAAGGAATGAAGGAAGGCAGGCAGGCAGGGAGGGAAGAGAAGAGAAAGACTAACTGCTTTTCTCAGGTTCTAAAACTTCTAACTAAACTTCTCAAGAAGTTTCTTTGGTTTTTTGTTTGATTGTTTGGTTGGTTTTTTTCTACATGTTGTTTCAATTCCTCATCTCCTGTTTATTCCTCTAACCTCTGAAATTCAGTTTCTACCTTCATTACTTCACCAGAAGAGCTTTTGCTAAGGTCACTAAATTCATTCCATGTTATAAAAACTGTGGACGTGTTTCGGTCCTCACCTACTACCACATGTGTTAATCATCTCTTCTTTTGAAATGTTTCTTACCACAGTCACTGGTTTTGCTCATCTATCTCTGGTCTTTCCTTTGCAGGTTCATACTCTTCCACCCAGCCAGCTATCAAAGGTTGGACTTCCCCAAGCCTGGGTAATAGACAATCTTTTTGTCTCACACTCTATGTTTTTCCAAGAAAATGATACTCATGTCCATACCTTTCATCACCATGTATACAATTCTATGATCACTCTACCAAATTTATATCTCTAGCCCAGGACTATTCTCTGAACTTTATATCTTTATTTTCAACATCCTATCCTATATATCTATTTTGGAAATCTTAAACTCAGCACATCCAAACTTGGCATATCCAAGTTGAGCATATACAAAAACCAGTGTATTTATCTATCCCTAAAATATGATTCTACTTCTGTTTCCCCTATCTCAGTGAAACTTACAGAGCTAAGAGTTCTTTCTGAACCTTTTTCACCTTATGACTCCTACCCAGTTCATCACAAAGTTCCACTGACTTTTCACCCTCTTGATTGCTATTGGTCTACTCTTAAGAATAACCAGTTTTTACCTGGACTACTGCAATAGCTTCCTAACTAATCTCCCTACATTCGTCTCTCTGGCCTTTTTCTAATCTGTTCTCTGTACTAGAGTAAGTGTGATTTTTTCAAAATGGAAATGTAGTTATTTTCCACCCACCATTCTGAGTTATCCTCATTCCATCTAGCTGAGCCCAGGGTTGCGTTGGACACATACTGGTCCAGGTGACTGTGACTGCAAATATATGTGAGTAAAAATACATAAGAAAGATCTGCATGAGTATGTCTGAGAATGCATCTGATGATACATCCCTAACCATGTTTCAAAGCCCCCCAGAAAGCTCTTAGGCTTGTTCACTATTTGAAATCATTTGTGCCTTTTCATAGGAAATGTCACTTGTGTGACATTGTTTCCATTCATCACTTTCCATTCTTATTTTTATCTTTTTATGGTACACAGAAGTCTTGAATTACAGAGGACTTTGCCTTTTGAGAGCAGCATGGTAGAGCATGAAGAACTCAGATTAGGGAGTCAAACAGATATGGATTTAAAGCACAGCTTTGCAATTAATTATTATTATCATTTTAGCCTCTATTTCCTTTTAAAATGAATACGTCTCATAAATTTCTTTTGAGAATTTGGAAGTACTATGCAAAGACTCTAACATGTCACCTGACATGCAGTAGGTGGCCAGTGAATGTTTTTTCCTTCCTACCTGGATGGATGGTGCCAAAGTATTCTATGCCAAAGAAAACCTCAAAATCATTTGCAAATTTCTCCATAGCTTAAGTTTGCTTCACAGATACTTGGAAGTGAGTGTTGAGTAAAAATTTTATTTGTGTTGCTTCTTTTTAGCTAGCATATATTGAGTACTTCCTATGTGCTAGGCTTCATGCTATGCAATTTACATTTATTATTTAATCACTGAAAATCCTCTATGATATATTATACTATCCCATTTTACAGCTAAAACTGCCAGAGCTAAAATTTTGAACACAGGCCAACTGACACCAGAGCTTGTAATTTTATCTGTAGGATTCTGACCTCTCTCACTGAGAGACCCAATCCAGAAAACTAAGAGGAGAAATGGTGCCTTTGATCACATAAGTTTCATCAGGGACCTATAGAATACTTTACTTCATTTTGCTAAAATCCAGAGCCAGGAAACTTGACCACATGAACTTCTTTGCATGAAGCAACTTCACTTTACTATACTACATGGCAGTTCTAAGCTTAGAAACAAAAAATGTGGTTTATTTGTCAATGTTTGATAGTACTCAACTAATCTTTCTGAAAGTATAGCATTTAATACCTCTTTCTGACAGTATTAAATACCAATACTCTAAAGGATTATTCATGCAATATTACAGACAGGAATTTGGCAAGAAGAAAGAATTTTAATTGTGATCTTTATAAAATCAAGAATAGTTTAGGGACCTTATTTTGACAGCACCATGTAAGAAAGTATGTAAGCCTCTATCTTTGACAATACTAAATAGATTTCCAAATAAACTATCTCTGAAAGGAAAGTTTGAACTGCAGAAAATATTCAATATGTATAGCGGACTGTGCACCCATAATAGTTATGCAATATGATATTCACTAAGTTCACATATAGGGAAACATTTATTTTTCCCCAAGGCTGACTAAGGATTGAAATCAATCCCATAAGGGAGCTCCATAGCAGTACCGAAAGAAAAACACATGTTTGTCTGACAGCCTACAAAGAAATCCGTAGGAAAATATAAGAGATATATCTGGAACATTAGCTTACAAATCTGACTGCATTTCATAGAACTGATAAAGGCTTAGATTCACAAACAATATGAAAACTACAGGGTACCTTATAGTTAAATAGAATTTCTGCTTTGCTGTATTGGTTCTTGCTAACCCTGAACTGCAGTTCTGTGAAATATAATAAATATGGGTGGAATCGACTAATGTTTTGTGTAAGTGTACCCAGAGGGAGTAATCTGAGGGCAATGATTTTGCTAGCTTTAATGACATCATTTTATCATTTGAAATAGTGAAAATGTATTAAATTATACTTAATAAGCTTGTATAATGCTAAATATCTGGTAGGTGCTCAGTTACAGTACTAATGATGTTTTTAAGAGGGCAGAGTTTAGCTAATGAACTTCTGTTTTTCTGCTTTATGCTTTCAAATGACCAACTTTCATCTGCAAAACAACCTGCAGCTAAAATATAATCAAATCCATTTTTAGTAAAAGATTTATACGATCTGAAGAGAAACCAGAGTATTCAAATCCATTTTTAAAAGACAATTAAGAGTACAATAAAATGCCAAGATTGATGGACTTTAAATAAAAGAGCTATCATTTCTAAAAATATCAGTCACACTAAAACTTTTTAATAAAATATCTTTGTATATAACTTTGACATAATTAGAGCTTGTGAAGAGAGTTAGAGCTTCTTAATTCAATTCCTACATAAGAGAGAGGCCCACTCTCACAACATAAAATGATATAACCATGCACTGATGTGGTAGACACATCCTAAGGTGATCCCCAGTGGGTCATGCCTTTAAATAATCCTTTCCCTTTCCAGGTGGGGGGAATCTGTAAACTTGCTTCTAACCAACAGAAGCCAGCAGATTTTCCCTTCCTTTGGTTACTATTATCTGCCTAAGGTAATGGGATGTTTTTCTCATGATTGTATTATGTTATTAAATCTGTTTCCTAAGACTGATGCAACAAAGTTTCGCAAATTTGACCTTTTAAGAAAAACAGAAATTTATTCTCTCACAATTTTGGAGGCAAGAAATCTGAAATCAAGGTGTCTATGGGGCCATGCTCTCCCTGAAGGCTCTAGAGAAAAAACCCTTCCTTAGCTCTTCTAGCTTCTGGTGGTTGCCAACAATCCTTAGTGTTCCTCGGCTTGCACTAGCCTAACTCCAATCTCTGCCTCCATTGCCATACGGCCGTCTTCCCTCTGTGTGTTTGTGTGCATGTGTTTTCTCTTCTTATAAGGACACCAGTCATTGGATTAGGGCCTACCCTACTCCAGTAGGACCTCATCTTAACTAATTCCATCTGCAAAGACCCTGTTTCCAAATATAGTCAGATTGGTTCCAGGTGGACATGAATTGGGTGGGGGGAGGCACTGTTCAACCCAGTATAGTTATATAAGGCTATATAAGTTATATAAGGCTATATAAGTTATATAAGGGAGAGACTGTCCCTTGTTGAGTTAGAAGAAGTAAGCTGCTAGGCTTTGAGAGGGCTTGTGAGGGGACCACATAGCAAGAAATTTTAGGCAACCTCTAAGAGCTGAAAGCTGCCTGCTCCTGGCTGACAGCCAGCAAGAAAATGAGGACCTCTGTTCTACAACCACACGGAAATGAATTTTGCCAACAACCTGAGCTTGAAAAAGACCAAGCTCCAGAAATGAATGCAGCACACTGACACCTTGACTGTGGCCTCGTGGGACCCTGAGTAGAGGACCCAGCTCAACCATGGTTGGGACTCCTTACCCCACGGAAGCCATGAGGTAACAAATGTGCAATGTTGTGTGGTACAAAATTTGTGGCATTTTGTTATACAACGTAGAAAATCTAATATAATTGGTATAGTGTTTTAAAGGTTTCAATCACTGTACCTCATTTATACTTTCCAAAGCCAAATCCAAAGGTATTTCTTCAGCTCTGAGTTAGCATTTTAGTGTAATCACATGGACTTTTGGGAATAACCAATAAAACATGAGTGTGCTTAGCAAAATCATAGAATTATAGTACTCAGAAGAACCTCAGAGAGCATATATTCCAATCCTCCCATTATACAAATAAAGAAACTGAACTATGGATATAGAAACTGATTCTCTTGATCACAGAGATCACAAGTAGACGAGGCAAACATAGGTTTCCTGGGATCCAGTCCTACACTTTTTCAATATTGTAGATCCTCATCAACTCACTGGGTTACTTTGAGATCTCTAATGCAAAATTACAGAAAAGCTGAAAATAAATCACTGACTTTTAAAAATACATATAAGTTATACAGCTTAATAAATGTCAATATGCACAATTAGCACTAATTAGCTCCTAGGAAAGTGCTGGTCACATTTCATTTACCAACTAAATGTCTGATAAATAAAAAATTAATATAATGTTTTCATATGCAATCACCATTATGAAACCTAAAAGACAGGAGCCCTTCCCCACATATCCTGATCTGAAGGCAGCACAGCCCTGTGGGCAAAAGCCATGGCTATGCAGTCAGTACCCTCTGAGTTTGAAAGCAAGCTCTAACATTATTCACTTATAAACTTGAGAGATTTCCTCAAACTCTCACCTGTAAGTTTTCTCATCTGCAAAATGAAAGTGATAAAAATGAGCTCCCATTGTTCTGTTTAGGTTCAAACAAAATAACAGAGGTAAAATGCCTGGCATTTACAAGGTGCTCAATAAATGTTAATCTATTTCCATTTGCTAATGAATTTGTTTTGAAATGGAGAACAGTTTTTCCACTATTCAGATGTTTCTCTGACTATAATCTGTGTTATGGGCATTTAATACAAATCTACCTTTAATTCTACATTAAGTGAAATTTTCTTTGAAAACAATTTTCTTTTGTAACGATTACTCTTCTTGGTTCTAACTATTCATCCTTCATCCCCTCAAAAATCTCAGGAGAAAAGAAAAGCCCAAAAAGTCTAGCAAAGAAAAAATTTCATTTAACTAGGCCTGAATTTATTGACACTTAGGAACCACACACACATGCAGAAAAATCAGCAGCTTGAAGATTCTTAAATTAATCATTGATTAGGAGTTTACATAATTTAGAGGTAGTAATCTAAAACCTGTTTCAAATTAGATGAGAGCAGAAAAGTGATGTGGAAGTAGTTACTGCTAAACTGGAATTCTTCTGATTGCACTATTTATCAGGTAGTATTTCAGATAATTAAATAAAACTATGAGTAACATGAAAGATTATAGTTATGGTTCATTTTTGCATGAGTCTGTTGATACTTAGAAATTATGTGCAGGCAGAGTTGGAAAAATTCCAACATGGACCATACTGAATTAGGCAACAGCTGGTGAAGAAGGTTTAGTTTATAGGAACTGTCCTGACAGCTGGAGAAAAGTGATACGTGGTTCCTACTAAATGTTACATTAAAAATTAGCAGTAAAATAATTACAAGTTAATTAGAAATTTACTGTCTTGATTTTAAAGCTTAAACAATCTTTCTTGGAGCTATTTTGAGGCCATTGCAAAGTTCTTTAATCTCTGCTCAAGAAAATTTATTTTCTAGCAGGTGTGCCTTAAAGCTAAAAAAGTAGACATAACTTAAAATCAGTTCCATGAGTTTCAAGCACTTCCACATGTTTTAAAAAATAGTCATTTCAATGTTGCTTGAAACCCAAGAAAGGTCATGGGGAGAGGAAACTGTGAATACCTTAATCCTGCAAATCTTATGACACATGGCATGATGCAATGGGGTTTGAAGCCAGAAGGCTTGGGTTCAAGCCTCTGCTCTGCTAATTACTAACTAGTAGGTTTAGGGCAGAATTCATATCCCTTTTCAAACTTTATTTTCCTTATCCAGCTTGAGAATCATAGCACCTACCTTCCAAACTATTGAAAAGTGATCTATATATAGTACCTAGGTCAACAGACTCATAGTTCCCAAACTGTGCACCAAGGCACCCCACTGCACTGCAGTATACTTACAGGGGTACCATGGGATATTTTAAAGTTTTAAAGGAAATACAGCAATATTCAAAATCTGTCAGCCATTCTGCAAACTACTAGCTCAAGGTAGTTCACAGTTTCAACATTAGATCATACAGCATTCCTTTTGGTGATATCACATCATTGCAAAGCTGAGTTGTCGTGGCTGCTGAATAAAAAGCAAATAAGCATGAAAATCAGTGTAGAACAGGAAATGAGGCTGATTATATCCAACCTGATTCCAGGGTCTGAGAGGTGCATACGTGGTGCCCAAGAGGCCCACACATCTCATTAAGGAAGTAAATAACCATGCTTAAGCATAAAATAAACACACTTTTTGACTTATTTTTATTTTGTTTTTAAACAGCTACTAAGTTGTCAATATATAAATACATTTTAAGTTGTTTAGACTTAGTTGCTGAATCCACAGCACTGTTAGTTATTTAATATTTATTTTGACCTAAGAATCCATTCCAAAAGTACTGAGATATTAAGAGTGCCATGAATTGAAAAAGTCTGGGAACTTCAGCAGAAGGTACTCAATAAATATTAGTTTCCTCTCAGACTTGATGTTCTTTGTCATGATTGACCCTTGCCTTCAAAATTCACTGGCAATGCTCAGCCTATGCAATTTGGCAGGACCATGTGATTAGCTCTGGCCAGTAGGATTTGAAGATGTAATGAACTCTCTGTTCACTCATTCTCCTGCCAAGGTGTCTTACTGATGTGAGGAGACGAGGGAGCCACAGGACCTAAGTAGCCTCCATGGTCAAGTTATTATATGGAAAACACGTTTTTCTGGAGAGTCATCTGGACCCACTGAGTTAAGCCAAAGAGATTTGGAGGTCTGTTTGCTATGAATCACATAGACTCATCCTATCTTGACTAATACTCAAACTTGTTTCTTTCTACTGTCCTCTCCACCATTCTCCTAAATATGATTTTCTTACTTTTTTATGGCTGGTTCTAAAAGATAATTAGGAAATAACCAGTATTGTAGAAAATGTGGCCTGCATAATAGACACCTGAATGGTGAAAAACTCAAAGAATAGTTATTAACAGCATCAACTAAAACAAGCTGCTCATAGTGTGATGCCCCATATCACAAATTAGAGTCAAGAGCACACTCATGCAGTCAATGCTGAGCCGTGGTTTACATCTTAAGGTTAAAAAGAAAATTTCAAATGTTTTAACAGGATTATTTTATTTAGGTACAGGAATATATACAGTAAGGTAAAGCCACTATTATATAAAATGTAGGAACCAAGGATTCAATAACAAACTATTTTCTATATTCATGGAAATTTTGCCTTACATTTTAAATGGGAAAGCAATTCTAACATGCATGCATTTCCATGGTGGGGAGACTT
The DNA here is from genome assembly GCF_020740605.2 of Lemur catta. NCBI lineage: Eukaryota > Metazoa > Chordata > Mammalia > Primates > Lemuridae > Lemur > Lemur catta. The sequence goes on from NC_059136.1 coordinate 51,175,696, forward strand.
CTGAGTGGGCTAGAGGGTGTAGAGGAAATCTCTTCCAGTGGTTATAGAATGAGATTAGAAGGAGGAAGATTTGAAAAAAAAAAAAAAAAGCAGACATAAAATTTTTAAAAATTCCTCCACACTTCAGATATTAGAAAAAAAGATAAGACTAGGAGGAAATCAAGAAAAGGAGAACTGCATTCATTGATTACTCAATGTTTATTGAATATCTCAATGTGCTTTCCATAAAAGCTACCAGGTAACTGGAATTTGGTATCTATCAAGCAAGTGGCATCTGTTGCCTATTATCATGAGTAGAAATCCAAGCACTTCTGCCCATTATATCTTGGTATTAGAGTCTCCAAGGAAAATACAACAAAGTCAAGCACTGGATGGAACAATACTGTCCTTGCATAGAGAAAAGACAGAGCAAGATCAGCTTCAGTAGTAGGTGTCAGTCCCCCATGGCCAGTTGGTCCCTCCCAGCAGCTGACGAAAGGAAATTAACCTGCATGCACCCCACCCCGCTTGTGCTGCAGCAGAAAAACATCATCCCCTCCCCGCATGGGACAGATATAGTAGTGAGGTTGGCCAAGTGACATATGACAACACATGCTTGAGCAGAACAAAGGAGTGCACATTAAGTCTGAAATAGGAAAGTTATTCCCATACCAGGTGACAAGACCAGCATAGGCTGTGAAGACTTTATCTCTTGGTGAGGTAGTGTTCCAGTTCCAAAGACCACGCTTATGTAATGAGAGTGGATTGAAAGACTGCCCTCAGGGTGATAGAGAATGGTATCTTAGCAGAATGGATAATATATTTGAGTAGCTGGAGTATAGACTACTTTTTAAAGAATGAAACAGTGGGAGGTATAGGACATGAGAAGGAATGTTGGGGAGAAGAAAATAAATCCATAGAATTAAGCTGGGATTAGATTATTGATTAGAGAAAAAATACATAGAATAATTAGTCTTTGTTTCCAATATTTATCCAGTCTTAGCCTTATGGTAGATATTCATTATGTTAATTGAATGAATTAACCTCCTTTGCCTTGTAAGGTGGGTAGCCATCATAATTTTAAACGAAGAGGCATTTAATGATCATATCCAGCAGCAGTGACAAAGCATTACTATTGAAAGAGAACAATTTAGTCACATTGCCTACAGTTAGTAGACAGGTTAGGGGAGGTGAAGGTCTAAACTAACTATTAACTCACAAATTTTAAGAAAACAGTAGGAGCAGAAGTCAGATTATAGACAAAAATACAACTTTTTAACTCATGACCGAAAGGAGAGACAACTTCAATTAGCATTGAAGTTAATGCATCAGCTTATGAGGTATGATTTGAGAGATGCTAGGAAAGCACTTTTCCAACTATATACCTTAAAAAGAAATTTCCAAATGGTACCCATAGGTCATTATCTAAGATCCCCTGTGCTATACATTGCTACTTTGAGTCATAAAGGTTTTTCCTTTTCAAGGATCTACTTAATAAAATGCAATTACTCCTGAAAATAGTAATACCTTAAACTCTCTCTGAAGTGTTAGTTGACAAGGATTTAACAGAGAAATGTTCTTGCTTAATGAAACACCAGAAGAGTCTTGGTGTTCTGCAAGTAGAATAACAAAGGAAAGGGACCATTAAGAGACCTAAGAGGCCTAAGAGGCCTCAAAGAAATAAGCCTCCTATTTGATGGTTAGAGTGTTGCTAGGCTGTCTTTCTGTTGGCTGCCTCTGCCAAAACTGTTTTTTTTTTTAACTATTTCAGGAAATAGGATCGTTAAAAAAATGTAAGTAAGTAGTAGAAGTGGATTGTGGATTTCTTAAAGCACATAGTAACTGTTGTAAAGTTTCTGAGATATCTATTAACATCCATTAACATGCTTATTGCTATCCAGAATATCAGAAAAATCTTAAGCTACTGCCTTCACTTTGATTACATTGAACATGCTTTTCTGGCACCAACAAAGAGTACTTTGTTACACATCTACTACTCTTCACAGCAAGACAGATCCATAATGAGGCTCTTCAGACTATTAACAGCTGTTTTCCAGGTTAACAAATTAATTAATCATTTACTGAGCACTTACTATGTATCTAGCATATAGCAGAAGAGTGTTTGAGGTAAGAAAAAGAAGAATCAGGCCGGGCGCGGTGGCTCACGCCTGTAATCCTAGCACTCTGGGAGGCCGAGGCGGGTGGATCGCTCGAGATCAGCAGTTCGAGACCAGCCTGAGCAAGACCCTGTCTCTACTAAAAAAATAGAAATAAATTATCTGGACAACTAAAAATATATATACAAAAAAATTAGCCTGGCATGGTGGCGCATGCCTGTAGTCCCAACTACTTGGGAGGCTGAGGCAGGAGGATTGCTTGAGCCCAGGAGTTTGAGGTTGCTGTGAGTGAGGCTGACTCCACGGCACTCACTCTAGCCCGGGCAACAAAGTGAGACTCTGTCTCAAAAAAAAAAAAAAAGAAGAATCAGAGTTAGGTATTATTTTCATTCAAATGTAAGTCTGTGGCATGGAAACATGTGACAAGTGATTGTATTAAACACAAACTAGTTTGGCTCCACGTCTGCCGTAACATTCAGCTCATTAGAAACAAAAATGCCACAGAGGGAATAAAAATTCTCTGGCAGGCAATACACTAAGATCTTTTCTCTACCAAGGCAAATTCTCATGAATATCAACTAGGGAAGAGAAAGAGAGAATATAATAAATGTATCATCTGTTTTGTTTGTTTGTTTTTAATCTATCACAGAGTTTCATTTAGCTTCACTATGATGTCTTTACATTTCGGAAGCAAATGAGATTATGCTTATGTTTGAGGCTACTACAAAATGATAGTTCCTTATTGTAAGCACTTCCAACTATTAATCAATTATAATATTACCTTATAAAATATTTAAAAAAACAATAATTTTCTTTTACTTCGTAAGTACATATCTACTTATATCTCTGATTTTTCTTTTTCTTTTCATGTTTCCTCTTTTTTTATAATTATAAAATGCTTGAATTAAGCTATGAAGCTAAAAGTGCTCTAAAAAAAAAAGTTCATTTAAATTTTTTTAAATGCCTGAAGGCAGGGATTATGTTTTTTCATGGCTAGCAAACATATTTGTTGGATGGATGGATAAATGGAAAGACAAATGGGTGGGTGGATAAACTTTTATCTATTCTATCACATTATCAATAAAGTGGAGAATCTGATAAATCTATATCTGCCACTGATTTCAAAAATGGAATCTTAATTCAAATTTCACAATTCCAAATTTTAAGTCTAATATCATATACAAGAGAAGTGATTATTTACAAGCTTCTTTACACCATCAGAAAGAATCACCACTAACAAACTTGGAGAAAGGAGCACATGCAGTGTGGAGATCCTGTATACAACCTGCATGCAGCTCCTTGAATATCAGCTATACTGCAAAAAAAAAAAAAAAAAAAAAAAAAAACGAAAAAACCCTGAATTGCTGTCATGTACAATGTGGTAATGCCTAGCAAAATTTAAGACTTTTTATTACTCTTTGTCCCAGAAATTCCACTTCTAGGAAGTTATCCTAATAAAGTAGTCATGGATGTGAACAAAGATGTATTTACAATCATAGTCATTACAGTAGTGTCTTCTGAAAAGTTGAAAACTCAAATGTCCATCAATAGGGCATGACTCAATAAACTATAATACCCCCACATGGGTGAACATTATGTGTCCATCAAAAATTAATATGGAAAAATATTAAATGATGAAAATATTCACAACAAATTGTGATGTTAAAAAATCCAAAAGTTTAAACAGTATATATGGTATAACAAATTTTCTTTAAAGAAATGTAGGTATAGATACAGGCATAGATAGATATGAGTAGAACAAAGACTTGAAGGACCACCCTAGTCAACAGTTATCATTCATCTGTTCCATTGTAATCACCTCTTAACTGTTCTTTATCTACTCTTGACTTCTAAAAATCCCTTTTCCTCTAGACTACAATCATATAGTTTCAAAATGCAAATCCTATCATGTCAACTCCAGTTAGAAACACTTAAATGTAGCTGGGCACAGTGGTGCACGCCAGTAATTCCAGCTACTCATGAGGCTGAAGTAGGAAGATCACTTGAGCCCAGGAGTTCAAGACAAACCTAGGCAACATAGTGAGATCCCATCACACACACACACACACACACACACACACACACACACACACGAAACAAAAAACAAACTAAAAACAAACTTTAAAGTGTCTTCTACTTTAAAGATAAAGAACAATCTCCTTCTTGCAAATTATTCTTTGTCTTGTTCTTGTTTTCTCTCTCTCCCTGTCTTTCTCCCTCTCTCCCTCTCCATTGTCTATCTTCCTAACAACTGCATCTGAAAATTCAGTTCAAGTAGACACAAGTGAGGTATTCTTGTCTTCCTGGAACTCGGCATTGGCTTCATCATCCCTAACTGTACAGTATAAGAAACTCCAAAAATCCATTCTTAAGGAGGAATTTATATTTTTTTATCACATTAAGAAACAGGCAAAGGGCTTTTCAATCATCCCTGAAGCAAGGTCTTGGCTAGAGAATAAACAAAAACTCACAAATGCAGTTGGCCTCTCTCCGAAGGGTTTCTCTGTCAGGCTGTTCAGCCTACCAGAACAGGAGCAGGGCTGCCACCCTCTGGGTATAGAAAGTGGAGAGTCTCCCTTTTTGTATCTATCCCTGAATCAGGGTCATAGAAGAATGTTGCTAATTAGCAACACTCACAGCCTTTCCTTAGCACGTCTACCTTTCACACCAACTGTGTGTCTGTGGGAAAGTCCTTTAACTTCTCAGTACCTCAGTTTTCTGTGCTATTAAACGAAAGTTGAATTCAGTCATCTATTTCGACATTTCGTCCTGACAGCTGTACCTCTAAGACCTTCTAGCCTTGATGTTTACCTTAATTTGGCTTCACCTGTGTACAAAATTGGAAGTGAAGGCTACACCTTGGTTTGTTCTAAAAATAGATTTGTCCGATAGATGCCAGAAAGAAAAGATTGTTGTGAGAAATATACACCACATGGCATTGACAGACAAGGCAAAGCATTTAGCCAAATACATTCAAATCCACAGGCCAAATCGAGGTAGCTCTAATGTTTCATGAATTTCAGTGGCTGGATGAAACTCTGAACTTGTATGGGCTATGTGTATGTGTGAGTGTGTGTGCATAAACTTCTTGCAAAGGAAACTCCCAAAAGCACAAACAATCCCCCTTGTTTGCCCAAGGCCTAGACTGAATATGGCTTTAGGGAAACAACTTCAACAAGTTGTGGAATGGGGCAACTCAGGAGGCTGATAGGCTAATAGACCCTAATCCTCACAATACCCCACATTAAAATTCCATTGAAAAGGCACTCATAAAAGGGAAATAACACGTCCTGCAGGGAGAAACCAAGGTAGACAGTGAACTCTTTCCCCATAATTTTTCTTACTAGTCTCTCTGATTTTACAGCATGATATGTTCTGAACCTTTTAGCAAAATGGTGGTTTCTCATTTCAGCCTAACTGCTGCTAATCTGTTCCAAATGTTAACATTGCAAGTAAGGTCTGGTAACCATCGCTGTATTGAGTTGATAATAGGAATAGAGCTGATCACCATCTGGTTTGGTTCAGAGTACAACTTGCTGCCTAATATTGCAGAATTTGAGTTGGAAGTCCCCTGCATTTCATGAATGCCACAAAAAAGAATTTAAACAAACAGCACTCCCCAATAGGCATGTGTCCTTATTTATTGCTCTATAGGTTTGCTAAATATGGAATATCACATTACTAATTTTGGCAAATTCCAGGGTACATAAACAGGCCAAAACCTCTTAACATAAATTATGCCAGAGCTGCCTAATGATAATTTAAAAAATTCATGGTGCTGGTTTTCCAGAGTTATGACAGAAAACCATTTTAGAAATAAGGAACAAAATTTGAAATTGGTTTCTTGTTGCATGCCTTCCTTACCAATGCTGCTGTTGCAGATCTATGAAAATATATTCTATTCTACCACATTATGAATAAATTGGAAAATCTGATTTCTCTAGAACTACCAGTGATTTTTAAAATGGATTCTTGACTCAAAAGGAAACATTTCACAAGTCCTTTCCAATTCCAAAATTCTCTCAAGTATTACAGTAATTCTGACAAAAATCTAACTTTTTACAAAGGAACTTTCTTTTAATTATATTAAATTATTACTGGATACAACATTCTCTAAAGAGCTCAGGAGTCCAGACAACGAATATTTAATGGCAAGGACCATGTCAATCACATTCTCATTATATTCCCAGTGCTTTAAATTATGCCTGGCACATAGTAGGTGTTTATTTAATGAATGACGCCAAAGAGACCTATATGGAAAGTAACAAGGCTTTGGATAACAATTTCCTATTTTCATGAAAGTTCTACAATACCAGGAGCATTTGTAAAAGGTAATCAGAGACTGTGAAGGTTCCATAAACATTGTAGTAGCATGCAATGCCTTTTCAAGTATAACTTCTGTACTGGCAGGAGACCCCAATTTCCTGAATATTAGTTGTTCATTTATTTAGGGATGCATGCCCAAAATACAAAAGCATGCAGAGGCATAGTAAGGGATATAGCCCTCCTTAACAGACTTTTTCTATTTAGGTGTCAGTATATAGATTACCTCAAGGCACCCCCTCTACTGCAAGGAAACAATATAATTTAGGCATGTCTTTCTCAATTAACAAAGCCTTCAGGAATTTTTTCTGACACTTTTGCTCTAGGACTACAATTTTTAACTATATTAATAATTGTGAAATTTTAGTTTGACAAAGTATACTTTCTAATGTGTCCTTATTCAGTACTTGTAAATATCTAAAGGCCAATTCCTTTGGGTTAAATGACTTAAATGTAAACACAGATTTGCAAGGCTGGAGTAGCAGTTATCTAATCCAACTCTCTGCATCCATTCTTAGGCAGAACCATGAGAAAAAGTGTCAAAGAAGATACAGATTTATTGCTCTTGGTTTTAAAGACCTCCCAACTAGATTTTAAGGATATCCACTGAATGAACTTCCAAGAATCCTCTCAGAATCAGGCAGTTCTTTAAGCTCCATTTTCCTTCTACACCTTCTGGCCTCCCTGTCTGCTACAAGAGCAGCTCTCATCTGCTAGCCAAAAAGTTAATGTCTGTGAACTATTAATGGCTTTTTTTTTTAACAGTATGATTTCCAAGGTTGAGGCAAAAGAGCAAATTTATCTCCCTGTTCCTTTCTCTTCCCTTCCTTTTCAATCTTCACACTCTCTTCTTTTCAGGTTCTCACATCAGATCTCAGAAGCCTATTGTATGTTTGCCTTGTCACCCATGTGACATAACTCTGCAGAGAGAAAAAAGGTGCCTCTGTGGCACATTATAACTTGTGCCAATAAATCCCCACAGTATCAAGAAAATTCCTTCATACCGTGATGAAGACGCCTTCTAACAGCCAAGAAAGGAAACACCAATCCACATGTGTACCTTAAAAGAAACTTCATGTACTTTGTTTTTCCTTTCCATCTGACAGCCCTGCAAGTTGGGAAGCTAAGCAGAATTGGGTTTCCTTAGTACTTGGAAAGGAGACAGTTTGAGAATATCCAGTACTGTAAGTTTTCTCTCCTCCCACCCCCATTACCCTCATCGCACCTGTCCAGAGCAGTGTGGTGGTAGAGAAAGCATATTGAATTCCAGAACTTTCTATGAATTACAAACCCTCACTGGGCTCAATTCTCAGGACATATTTTTAAGTCTCTTTCCAGCTCTAAAAATCTAAAATCGATTTTCATAATAAATGTCTATTTAGCTGTAATGGTTGGAATCGGTTGCTAAATTTGAAGAAGTAAAGTTAAATGTATGCTACATTGAAAATACTCTGAACTTAACATTCTGCTTTTTTCCCCTGCATTATTTTGCTCTGCTACTCCAATGACCAAATTGTTTTTTCCCTCCATTCTGTTTACATAAGTTCTATTTCATCCTCACGACCCAACTCAAGTCTAACATTCTGCTTGAAGCCTAATTATTACAACCCCCATTAAACTCTCTATCCTCTGAATATTGTACTCATAGTTCCTACAATACCATTCTGGGTTTAATTATTCTCTATTTTTTGTGTGTGTGAGTTTTATCCTCCCAACGAGATTGTCAACTCCTTAAAAAAAGTTAAACTACTCTGAATTTTGGTACTACTTCTTCTTTCATCATTTACTAGCTGATCTTGAGCAGGTTCTTGAAATTTACTGAACCTGAATTTCCTTATCTCTAAAACCAAGCTAAAAATGCCAAGCTTACTTGGTTGTTGGGACAGCATGGATAATCAATAAATTAAACTTGTTAATAGATCAATATTTCCTTAATGGTCTGTATAGTATTTTTAAGTACTTCAGGATCATCACTACAAAAATCAGTTTCCACTGGACAGCATTTTAGACCTAAGGATAGAATAGTAAGATGATTTAGTACTGACCTTACTTTAGATGTTGATTTAAAAAAAATCCCTATTAACAGTTACTCTTGCTTTTTCTCTGTCCCTCCTAAATAAAAGGAGAGGACCAAAGAGAAATATGTGTGAGCTTTCATGATTGTTTTTATTCAAAATAAAGTGGAATTTCCTATATCTTCATTTTATGAATTGAATATGTCTCCTGAAAATCCAGAAGAGGCAAAGAAGGCAGTTGAGAGAATCTGCTATAGACAAGGGGTTAGCCCTCAGCCTTTTGATAAACCATTCAAAGGAGAGTGAGCAGTAGGATCCTAAATATTGCCAAATGAACATTTTTAGAGCAGGCCAAAATATCACTCATGTTACCTATCTTTCTGCCTCATATACTTTAGAATAGCCCCTTTGGGGGGTTATGGGCTTTGCTCACTAGAAAATTTTTCCCATTTTTTCTTCTGAGAGTAACAGAACAAAAGCAATGGCAAGAAAGCTTAGTAAAAACTTGCTTATCTTTAAAGGCTAACACTAAGCTCTAAAGAAAAAGCATACAGGCTGAAAGGGTGTTTTTATTTTTTTATTTATAAGTGTATGAATTAAATCATTTTGGTGGCTAAAGAAGGTTAAACCCCTCAGTATGTTCCTGTAGGAAGACCACAAAATAATCAGGCACTTTGTTGTTACCATCTCACATATTCTATGCTGAACGGACAACAGGTAACAAAACCTGGGACAATTAGGTTGATTCTTCTTGAAGTGCACCCCACAAGATTTAATCCCTGAGTCAAGGAACTAAGTGCTGCTGTGACTCAGCAAGCACAGGAAGAAAGAGTGGGTAATGTGAGGAAATGACTCCGGAGGAACGATTTGTCAAGAATATGCTGGAAAAGTAATTCTCCAAAAAAGCTTAGCTTGGATCTGAATTTAGCTTGGATCTGAAAGGAGAAATTGCCCGGCATTTTCTGAATGCTAGCTCTGCTCCACTCGCAGTGCCAGCCTTCCTGTCCACACAGCTCAGGTTGGGGAATACGGTCTTGAAAAAGTCATTCCTGCTCCTTTGATTTCATGTGGAAGCCTAGAGTCCAGAGCTCAATTAAAACAAAAAAATTCAGATTACCTGACCCTTGATTAGGAAGGGGATTAAAGGCACAGACAATCCAAAACTGTGATATGCCAAAGGTCACTCATTGTTGGTACTTGCCAATGTGATCTTTCTTTAAACTCTGCCCCCTGTTCAACAACTTTCAGTGGTTCCTTATGGCTAATGGATAACATCAAAATTTGGTAACATGATACATAAAACCTTTCATGATCTTCTTGCTGCCGAGTTTTCCAATTTCAGCTCTCACCACTTTTGCTCATATAACCTGCAATCTAGCCACACCCAATTACCTGTACTTACCTGAACTCACCTACTCTTTTATATCTTTATCCATTTTCTTAGAATATTCTATCTTTATACCACTATACTCTTCCTGAATTTGGCAGGGCTAATTTGCAATAAGACTCTCTCCTCCCCAAAAAAAGAAAATAATATATTTTATATGTAATATAAATTTATCCTTCTCTTATACATAAAACAACATACATCTATTATCTCTCTCATACAACAATCCAGAGGTAGGGTTGGCAGGACAGCTTTCTCATTCACAACACATAGCTCCCATAGTTCTGGGTCCAAGACAACTGTTCCAGTTTTCATCAAGTCGCAGCCAGTGGCAAATAGGAAAGAGGATATGAAGTTTGTCATCTTCCCTTTTTAAGGAGTGACTCAAAAGTTGCATACATTAGTTCTAATATACGAGTGGTCAAAATTTAGTCACATGGATACATCTAGTTGTGAGGGAAATTGGGAAATGTAGTCTCTAGCTGGGCCTCTTTGTGACCTCCTAAAAGTCTAGGGGTTTTGTTACCAAAAGAAAAAAAAGGATGAATTGAGGGGTAAATAGCTGGATCTGCCACACTTCCTTGAAGACTGAGCACCATATTATGATTCATGTGAAACCTTCAACCATCTAGGCAATTAAGACTGTGCATATAACCACTGCAACCAGTAAATTGAATAGGAAAGATTCATAGTACAACATCAAAAAGAATCCCCCACTATCCTTCAGTTCAGTGCGAGGGGATAGAAAGAGGAAGGATTTAATACTTTCTTTATTCAGGATAAAAACTTGGATAATAACTTCATTTTTATTTTTTCTGATCTCTTTTTGGAAATGGAATGTCATAGGCTTAAGGCTCAACTAACACAAACTTGGTTTAGAAGTAAGAAGTGTCAGGTCAATATATTCACCAAACACTTGTCTTCATCCAAGGTAAGCATTTCTGCCCACCTTCTCCATTTAGCCTTGGCTGCAGATAGGATGTAGAAAAGGGGGCATAGCAAGCTTCCTATCCCATTCTTGCTCATTCTCTATACAACTCACCAGCTGTTTTTCCTGAGTCTACATCACAAATGCTGTCTTAATGTTTCATCTATTTCCTCTTGAATTACGAAACCAATTTTTAGATATTTTATTTTGTATCTTTATCTTGGTCTAGAAATTCATTTGGAATTTTATATCTACTATAGCTATTTTTAAAATATGTTGGTCTTCTCTGGTAGACCTGGAGCTCCCTGAGCTTCACTACTGTACCTCTAGTGACTAGCAAGGGATTTTTTTGAATGAATTCTCTGAACCTTCCAATATAGCTTCTTTCTGTGTATTTCTTAATACCTGGATGTACTTACACCCATTGTAGCCTTTACTTCTGTATATTCTAATTGCCTGTTTACATGTCTTTCCCTCCCAAACTTTTTGAGGGCTGGTATTATCTTTTTGTATGTGCCCGGCACTTATAGTGCTCAATAAGTAAGTGTTAAATAAGTACTAATGAATAAACATAACTTCCTTATAAGAGGCATAGCTAAAAACTATCAGGCTGGGTGCCTCTCCTTAAGGAGTATCTTCTTATCGAAAAGACACTTACCTTCTTAACTTTCCTTGCTTAATCTTCAACCTTAGTATATGCCAATTTCACTATTGTCCTATTTAAAACTATAGTTTTAATCCTAGCATGGTAGATAACTGAAGTGAATCATTATTAAAGCCTTAATTTCACCTTGAGAAATATACATCAAAGAATTAATCTAACATATGTAAAATGCTGCTGTCATATAATTTTCTACTATAGAATCATTTATACTAGCAAGAAGGGAGATACATGGTTCACAGGAATATACAACAATACATTTCAAATTATTAGACAGCCTTTTAAAATAATGGTTATAAATGCTCTGCAGTAGCAATATGAAGGAACTTAAACATAATTATTTTTTAAAAGCACAGCAAAAAAATTGAATATACAATAGAATCACAACTATGCAAATATGTATATAGAGAAACAATTAGAAGAAAAAACACAAAAAGAATAATAGAAATTCTGTGACAACAGCATGATTGTGGGTAACCTTTTACTTTATTGCCAAACTTTCTGTAGTACTGCTAAATTAGTAATGTGTTATCGATTTACTATTTTTAAAATTGCCTTTGAGAAAGATATTCAGCTGTCTATCTTTTGAGGTAACTGTTTCAAGGTGAATAGAGCTTAAAAACAGAATAGAAGTTGGAATGTTTGCATTTTCTTTCATTCAATACTTTGTTAGGTACTGAAGATTTGAGGATGAATTAGATATGGCCCCTACCTTTGAGGATGTTCAAATGTATAAGGGTCAAAGGCCTTTCAAATATACAGTTAATGATACGGTGTCATGAACCTAATTGTTAGTATCAATATGCAATATGACATTTTGAAAAGAGAGTGATTAATTAAGTTAAATCAGTCAAGGAAACCTTATTGAAGAGGTAGCATTTAAATAGGGCTTTGAAGAACAAGTGATGAACAAGTTCATCAGATAGAGGAGGGAAAACATAAGCAGATAGATGGAATCTGAAAACTCATGCATATTACATTAGGCAACAGGCGTGGTGGTTAAAGTGATGGGAAACAAAAATGATAACTAGCGTATTAAGTGCTTGCCATGTGCTGAGTGCTTTACACAGATTACAGCTCTTTTAATCACCACAAAAGTTTTAGGAAACATAAATTATTATTGTTCTCATCATTACCATTTTATGGATATGGAAACTAATGTTAATAAAGTTAGGAAACTTGTCTGAGCGAGTCACACAGGAAGTGGTGAAGATGGAATTTGCATCCAGGCCTGTGTGACCCTAAAGCCCTATCCTTGACTACCAACAATAACAATACTGAGGCTCGAAAAGACCTCAATGGCCTTATTAATAAAGTTAGACTTAATTACATAATGCAAAATAATTAAAGATTCCTAGTACAAAATGTTCAATGCAAAATAACCAAAGTTATCAAAAGTTACATTGGAAGGCTAGAGAGAGTGGAAGACCAGTTGGGAGCATAACACAACGGCTTAGTAAAGCTCCAAATCAAGAAAATGAGAAATGAATGAAGAAGAGAAATTCAAGAGGCATTTCAGAGGGAGAACTGCAGAACTTAATGACCATTAAAGAAAGAAAGGAGTCCAAAGTTTATACTTTGTTGACTGAAGGACAGTAAATCAATTACCCAAAAAAAGGAACACAGGTATGAGGGAATTTAATTGGGACAACTTGAATTTAAGATATCAGGAGTATATCCCCATGAATATATTCAATAGGTGATTGTGGAGTGATGTCAGGAAGATGGCAGAATAGGTAGCAAAAGCTCTCATCCCCCCACAGAAACACTGACTTAACAATGATATATGACCAAACACTTTTATGAGAGTTCCAGAATCTAGTTAAGAAGTTGCAGTACCCAAGAAAAGCACAAAACCAAAAATAACTATAAATAGGTAAGGAGAGTAATTTTACTTTTCCTGCATGAACCCCTTTCCCAAGCTGGCACAGCTAAGAACCAAAAGAGATCACCTGAGTTCACAATATGTCCCTCAGGGAGAAAGAGGAATGTATATCCAACAATCCAGGGCTTTCAGTGTTCTTCCCCAGGGACCAGTTTCTATCTTGCCTCACATGGAGTGCTGATGGAAGTGGCATAGTTTGAAAGCCTGAGGGCAGCTAAGAATAAATAAAAAGGGCAGGTAGCTTACTGTGGCCAACAAAGCTCTGCAAGATTGGGAGAAAGTGCACAACTTCAATCCTTCTTCCCCAGAAGGGACAGAGAGGAGTGGAGTGTACACATCCTTAGAAAAAGTTTGAGAGGGGCCACTGGACTTCCCCCAAATTTGTCCCCCCTTACTTTCCCTCTTTTTTCCTCCCCCTAGGTTTCCTCAGACCTGTAGCCAGCTTTCTCTTATTTTTCTTTCCTCTCTTTTAAACTATGCATTATAACTTTGCAACTAAAAAGAGAGAGAGAGAGAGAGAGAGAGAGAGAGAGAGAGAGAGAGAGAGAGAGAGAGAAAAGAAAAGAAAAGAAAAGAAAAGGAAAGAAAAGAAAAGAAAAGAAAAGAAAAGAAAAGAAAAGGAAAGGAAAGGAAAGAAAAGAAAAGAAAAGAAAAGAAAAGAAAAGAAAAGAAAAGAAAAGAAAAGAAAAGAAAAGACAAAGTTTGAGAGGTTTTTAGAATCTCTAGCTGAGCTGATTTGTGAAGGTATTTCCCTGTCAAAACCAGTCCAGAAATACTAGGAGAGGTGGCTGAGTCTTCAAATGTGCAGACACCCATGGAACATAGTGACTCAGGAAAATATGACATCACCAAAGGACCAAAATATATCTCCATAACTGACCCTAAAGAAGTGGAGATTGGCTGGGCATGGGGCTCATGCTCATAATCCCAGCACTTTGGGAGGCTGAGGTGAGAGGATTGATTCAGGCCAGGAATTCAAGACCAGCGTGGGCAACATAGCAAGACCCCATCTCTACAAAAAAAATTTTAGAAAAATTATCCAGGTGTGGTGGCACCAGACTATAGTCCTAGCTACTTGCGAGGCTGAGATGGGAGGATAGCTTGAGTCCAGGAGTTTGAGGTTGTTTATAGTAATTTTTGATGAAGAGAAGTTCTTAATTTAATCTTGGGATTTATTAGGTCATTAAATATGAAATGTTTGATTTTGAATCAACAGTGTAGTTTATTATATCTCAAACAAGAAGCAGTACAATTAATCAAAGTATGCACCTAAACTATCAACACAGTTTTGCCATCTTAATGGTAGCTTGTTTCTGCCATCAGCGAAGAAGCCTGGAGAGCAAGCGGTGATGAAATTGCAAACAGCATGTTCCACAGCTTGTTGAGAATTGAATATTTTTCCTTGCAAGAAGTGGTCCAAAGCCTGGAAGAAGTAGTAGTCAGTTGGTGCAAGGTCTGGTGACTACAGTGGATGACAGTTTCCAAGTCCAACTGCCGTAGTTTGAGCAGTGTTGTTTGTGCAACATGTGGTCAATGTTGTCTTACAAGAGAATTGGCCTGTCTCTATTGACCAATCTCAGCTACTTAATTGCATGCATCCTTATAATTTCATCCAATTGGTTGCAGTAGACATCTGCTGTAATCTATTGACCAGGTTTCAGAAAACTGTAGTGCATAATAGCAGCTATAGACCACCAAACAGACACCGTCAGCTTTTTTTTGATTTGGACATGTTTTGGCACTTTGTCTTTATCCAACCATTGTGCTGAATGCTTGCAATTGTCAAAAAGAATCTATTTTTCATCACACATAACAATGTGGTGTATAAATGGTTCATCTTTATGTCATGACAGCAAAGAAAGGCAATACTTCGAGATGATTTCTCTTCTGATGCTCATTTAATTCATGTGGAACCCATATATCCAGCTTCTTTACCTTGCCAATTTGTTTCAAATGGTCCAACATTGTTGAAATAGTAATGTTAAACCTTGCTGCTAACTCATACATAGGTTGAGATGGATTTGCTTCCACTACAGCTTTCAGCTCATCATTAACCTCTGTGGTCTCACGTTGCCCATATGGCTCATTTTCAAGATTAAAATTACCAGAACATTTAATAGTGAGTACAAGTAGTGTTTGTTTTTCCATTCTTGTGGCTCAAATGGTACAAAAGCAATTCATGTAATCAAAATGTCTGTACCTCCATAACACTCTGAAATTAAAAAAAAAATAATAATAATTAAACTGCAAAAAAAAAAATCACTAGAATGGAACTTCTCAAACCATTGATGTACTATATGTTCATAAGCCACATCCTTCCCAAACACTTCATTGATATATCAAGCTGTCTGTGCTGCATTGGTTCCATGACAGAACTCATATTTGAAAATAATACAAATTTTGATTTATCCATGGTTTCACAAAAATTGCTCTAAAAAATATGAAAGACAATCACAAGCCAAGATGTGCATTTGAAAGATTGAGGATGTGCCTTCACAACAAAAATAAAACAAGAAGTGTCAAAGTGAAATGTCAGAGATAGCAACTTTCAAACTTAGCACTTAAGGAAATTGAACCTTTCATACTTACTAACCTAATATTTGTCTTTCTTGATCTAAGATAAAGTTCTTCAATAATTCTGGGGGATTCTTTTCAAATACTGTCTTTTTCCCATTTGTTCTATAATCTCCTTCTAGAACTCTGTTAAAAATTTTTTTTTAATTTCAAAAAATTTAGAGGGTACAAATGTTTTCCATTATATGGATAAATTGTAGCATGCTGAAGTCAGGGCTTTCAGTGTACCAATCACCAAAATAGTGTACATTGTTCTTGACAGGTAGATTTTTATCCCTTAGCCCTCACCCACTCCTCCTTCTTAGTTTCCAATGTCCATTATTGCTCTTTACCATATATATCCTTCATTTAGCTCCCACTTATAAGTGAGAACATATGGTATCTGTTTTGCTATTCCTGAGAGACTTCACTTAGCATAATGGTCTCCAGTTCTATCCAAGTTGCTGCAAATGACATTGTTTCATTCCTTTTTATGGCTGAGTAGTACTCCATGGTGTATATATACCACATTTTCTTTATCAACTCATCAGTTGATGAGCACTTAGTTTGATTCCATATATTTGCTATTGTGAATTGTGCTACAATAAACATTTGGGAGCATGTGTCTTTTTTATAAAATGACTTTTCCTTTGGGTAGATACCTAGTAGTGTAATTGTGAGTTGAATAATAGGTCTACTTTTAGTTCTTTGAGGAATCTCCATACTGCCTTCCATAGCAGCTGTACAAGTTTACATTTCCACCAACAGCATATAGATGTACCTTTTTCACAGCAACCACAGCAACATCTATTGTTTTTTGACATGTTAATAATTGCAATTCTGACAGGGGTAAGGTGGTTTTAATTTGCATTTCCCTGATAATTAGTGATGTTGAGCCTTTGGCCATATGTTTGTTGGCCATTTGTCTACCTTCTTTTGAGAAGAGTCTGTTCATATCGTTTGCTCACTTTTTGATGAGGTTATTTGTTTTTTTCTTGCTGATTTGTTTGAGTTCTCTGTAGATTATGGATATTAGTCCTTTGTTTAATGTATAGGTTATGAATATTTTCTCCCATTTTGTAGGTTGATTATTTACTCTGTTGATTATTTTCTTTGCTGTGCAGAAATGTTTTAGTTTAAGTCCCATTTATTAATATTTATTTTTGTTATTGCTATTTTCTTTTGGGATCTTACTCATAAATTCTCTGCATAGGCCAATGTCTAGAAGAGTTTTTCTTACATTTTCTTCTAGAATTTTTATGGTTTCACATCTTCCATTTAAATCTTTCATCCATCTTGAGTTAATTTTTGTATATGGTGAGAGATAGGGACCTAGTTTCATTCTTCTGCCTGCATGTGGCTATCCAGTTTTCCCAGTACCATTATTGAACAGGATATCCTTTCCTCAGTGTAGGTTTTTGTCTGCTTTGTCAAAAATCAGTGGATCATAGCTATATGTTTTTATTTCGGGGTTTCTATTCTTCTCCACTGGTCTATGTGTCTACCTTTATGCCAGTACCATCCTGTTTTGGTTACCATAGCCTTGCAGTATAATTTGAAGTCAGGTAATATGATACCTCCAGATTTGTTCTTTTTGCTTAGGATGAGTTTGTCTATTCAGGGTCTTTTTTTGTTCCATATGAAGTTTTGGATTATTTTTTCTAGATCCATGAGAAATGATGTTGGAATTTTGATAGAAATTGTGTTGAATCTGTAAATCACTTTGGGCAGTATGTACACTTTAACAACGTTGATTCTTCCAATCCATGAGCATGGAATGTTTTTCCATTTGTTTGTATCACCTATGACTTCATCAGTGTTTTTTAGTTCTCTTTGTAGAGATCTTCCACCTCCTTGATTTTAAGTATATTCCTAGGTATTTTATTTTCTTTGAAGCTACTGTAAATGGTATTGAGTTCTTGATTTGACTCTCAGTTTGACTGTTATTAGTATATAGAAATGTTAGTGACTTGTACACACTAATTTCATAATCTGAAATTTTACTGAATTTATTTGTCAATTCCAGGAGTCTTTTGCTGCAGTTTTTAGGGTGTTCTAGGTATAAGATCATATCATTGGCAACCAGGGACAGCTAGACCTCCTCTTTCCTGATTTGGATGCCCTTTATTTCTCTTGCCTGATTGCTCGGGCTAGGACTTCCTGTACTATGTTGAATAGAAGTGACAACAGTGATCATCCTTGTCTTATTCCACTTCTTAGGGGAAATGCTTTCATCTCTTCCCCATTCAGTATGATGTTGACTGTGTGTTTGTCATGTATGGCTTTTATTATTTTGAGATATGCTCCTTCTATGCCTGGTTTGTCGAGGGTTTTCATCATGAAAGGATGCTGGATTTTATTGAATGCTTTTTCTGCATCTATTGAGATGATCATATGGTCTTTATTTTTGCTTCTGTTTATGTGGTGAGTCACATTTATTGATTTACATATGTTGAACCATCCTTGCATCCCGTGGATGAAACCCTCTTAATCATGGTGAATTATCTTTTTGATGTGCTGCTGAACTTGATTTGCTAGTATTTTCTTAAGGATTTTTGCATCTATGTTCCTAAGGGGTATTGGTCTGTATTTTCTTTTTTGTTGTGTCCTTTCCTGGCTTAGGTATTAAGGTGATGTTGGCTTCATAGAATGAGTTAGGGTTAAATCCTACCTTCTCAATGTTATGGAATAATTTCTGCAGGATAGGTGCCAATTCTTCATTGTGGGTCTGGTAGAACTCAGGTATGAATTCATCTGGTCTGCGTCTTTCCTTGGTTAGGAGATTTTTTACTACTGTCTCAATCTTGTTGATAGTTACTGGTCTGTTCAGGGTTTCTATTTCTTCCTGATTCAGGCTTGGGAGATTGTGTGTTTCCAGGAATTTATCCATATCCTCTAGGTTTTCTAGTTTTCATGAGTAGAGATTTTTTTGTAGTATTCATGAATTATATTTTGTATTTCTGTGGTATCAGTAATGTCTTTTTTTCATTTCTGATTAAGGTTATTTGAGTCCCTTCTCTTCTATTTCTGATTAATCTGGGTAGCGGTCTATTGATTTTGTTTATCTTTTCAAAGAACCAACTTTTCATTCTGTTGATCCTTTGTATTGTTTTCTTGGTTTCCATTTCATTTAATTCTGCTCTGAGCTTTATTTCTTTTCTTCTGCTGGTTTTGGGTTTGGTTTGTTCTTCTTTTTCTAGTTCTTTGAGATCTGACATCAAGTTGATAATTTGTGATCTTTCTGACTTTTTGCCATAAACATTTAAGGCTATGAATTTTCCCCTTAGCACTGCCTTTTCTGTATCCCATAGATTTTTAAATCTTGTGTCCCCTTTGTTGTTTAGTTTGAAGAATCTTTTGATTTCCTTCTTGATTTCATCATTGACCCAATGATCACTCAGCTTCAGGTTAATTCCCATGACTTTGAGCAGGAACACCCAGGCCACAGCAGTGAGTTCAGGACCCATGGTCTACTGCTTTGACCAGGTTCCCCCTGTAGCAGCGGCAGCAGGGGTGCATGTTACCTGCCCACTGTGTGCACAAAAGTGCCAGAATTACTCTCTCCCTCCCCACATAGCAGAGGTAAGGGAGAGACAGCAGTCACAAATCTGCCCCCTGAGCAGAAGTAGCATTCAAGGGTTGGGATGTTGCAATGGCACCAGCTGCAGCACCCCAGGGCTTGCAAGCCAGCCATCCCTTCTCTTCAGAACATTGCAGCTGAACAGCCTCCAGTCAAGTCTCTGTATCAGTCCAGAGGCCTGCTGTGGTGGAGGGGCTCTTCCATTGCTCCAGTTGCAATATCCTCAGTAGAAGCGTGCAGTCCAGGATTCTCTCCTCTGTCCCCTTCCCACATGTGGAAACCTTCCCTAATTACCTCCAGTCCTGCTCAACAGGTCATGCCATTTCTATCTTCTTTGCTTCACTCTCACCTCCCTTCCACGGATTCTCAGTGCTCTCTCTCATGTGATTGATCCAAACATGGGAATCTGTTCACCACTTTTGATCCTCCCTGCATGAGCAGCATTGTGCAGGCTGCTTCTAGTCTGCCATCTTGGCCCTACTCAAAAAGTATTTCAGACCATCTCCTTCCATTCTCCAGAACTATTAGCTTCTCTATCATAGGCTCATTGGTCTCTCTGGACTATGTTTGGGATAATTTCTTTAGAAATTACTTCACCAATTCTCTCTTCTGCTATATGTATCTTCTATTTAATCTTCCCATTTGAGTTTTGAATTTGAATTATTAGTTTCTAGAAGTTCTATTAGTTATTCTTAATATCCACTTGTAACTTATGTTTTTGAGGTTTTCTTTTATTTCTTAAATCTATTAAATATGGTTATATATTCTGTCTGATAACTCCAATGTTTATCGTTTTGGGGTCTATTGCTTTGGTTGATTCTTACGTGATGTCTTATTTCCTCTGGTGTTTTATGATTTTTGACTACAAGTGTTCAAAAGGAATTCTATCTGTAGTGTGTGGTTGAGGCGTAAATTGAAACTGAATTCCTCCAAATGACTTTTATTTGTTTTTGCCAGTCCTCTGAGCACATTGTCATCCAGGAACATTCTAGGCTAAATTTTCTACTTGAAGTCCTCTTCAGATCCATTGAGGGCCAACTTGTGCTTATATATTTCAAGGATGTTTTTAAAATTTTTTTCACATTCCTTGTGTTATTATTAATACAGGTAAATTTCCTTGGTGTTTCCTTCTTTGTTTCACTCTTACACATCTCAGCTTCATGTAGGGGTATCCTATTAGGTTTCCTACCATAAGTGGACTGGCAAAATGGAAACCCAGTATTTCAGGACTCAGCAGAACTCCTCAGAACAAAAACTAGATTTGACAATCCTCTGTTATGGTTCCTGGTTTCCTTTTAGACATGGCTTTTTTTTGCCAACTCATTATGTATTTAAAAATATGTTAATATGAATGTCTTATTTTATCCAGCATTTTTTTTATCCATTCAAAGGGTAACTTAGGGTATCTAATCTACAAAAATATACATCTAGATACCCGTCTTCCTTTAGTGGTCAACGCAACTTTCTTGCTTCCCACATTGTGGAAAACCTTCTGTTTTAACTCTGTTCTACTGCTTTAGGATCTCTAATGTAGAGTCTACAGTTCTCTACTGTAGCTCACTGTGCTTCTTTCCTATAGTAAAAAGCTAAAATTATTTACTTAAATACATGTAGTTAAAATGGGCTTACATGGCTGGTCTGGCTCTACATGTGTACAGGAGTATTGTTTCCAGTTTTTAAAAAATGTGGTAAAAATACAGTAAATAGCTTCTAATAAGCCAAAGATTGCTATATTTAGTTGGAACAAAAGGACTTTCAGGGTCTCTGAAGTACATAATGGTTTTCTTTATTTCCTGTGTCAGTGTTTTTTCAGATGCTCAATGTTGTTGGAAGACTGGTTTTGGGATTTAAAAAAATTGTACATTAGAAGCAATTTCAAACACTAGAGTTCTGTACATAGTTCTCATAAAAATGTTTATTTACTTGAAATAAGATGCATTGGTTTAATCATAATAACTGATGTTTAGCAGTAAACACACATATACATGTCCAAAGGTATGTATGAATTTCTGGTGACTGTTATTTCACTAAAGGAACTAAGTTCAGTCAACAAACATGTTGTTGCTTCCTGTAATTAAGGCAAGGTCAAAGGTTAGGAGAAATGGGAGGATTTAGAACTCAGGAAAATCAGCAAGAAAAAATCAAACAATCCTCTCAAAAAATGGGCAAATGACATGAATAGAAATTTTTCAAAAGAAGATATAAGAATGGCTAAAAAATGTATGAAAAATGCTCAACATCCCTAATCATCAGGGAGATGCAAATCAAAACCACAATGAGATACCACTTAACTCCGGTGAGAATGGCCTTTATCAAAAAATCCCAAAGCAACACATGTTGGCGTGGATGCAGAGAGACAGGAACACTCATACACTGCTGGTGGGAATGCAAACTAGTGCAACCCCTGTGGAAAGCAATATGGAGATACCTTAAACAGATTCAAGTAGACCTACCATTCGATCCAGCAATCCCATTATTGGGCATATACCCAGAAGAACAAAAGTCATTCTATAACAAAGACACCTGTACCCGAATGTTTATAGCAGCACAATTCACAATCGCAAAGATGTGGAAACAACCCAAGTGCCCATCAATCCACGAATGGATTAGTAAACTGTGGTATATGTATACCATGGAGTATTACTCAGCTATAAGAAATAACGATGATACGACATCTCTTTGGTTCTCCTGGAGAGAGTTGGAACCCATTATATTAAGTGAAGTATCCAAAGAATGGAAAAACAAGCATCACATGTACTCACCAGAAAATTGGTTTCCCTGATCATCACCTAAATGCACATCGGGGAAGGATACCAATTGGATATCAGACTGAGACAGGGGGTGAGGGGAGGGGATGGGTGTATGCCTACATGATGAGTGCGTTGCGCACTGTCTGGGGAATGGTCATGCTTGAAGGTGCTGACTTGGGGAGGTGGCGGGGGGAGGGGATGGAGGTATGACTATATGGTGAATGCCAGGCACACTGTCTGGAGAATGGACACGCCTGAGGCTCTGACTCAGGGGGATGGGCGGGACACGGACAATGTATATAACCTGAGCTTTTGTACCCCCATGAAGAGCTGAAATAAAAAATAAAAAATAAAAAAAAAAATAAGAAAGAGGGAAAGTGAGGAGATGACCTGCCACTTAAAATGAGAAATATGATGTGGTTCTTCATGTCACTGAAAGCAGCAATAATTCACCACGAATGTGACAGTAACTCTATCAACATGGGTACGGAGATGCTTTGTTTTTTGTACAGAGAAAGGTTGGATGATTTTCCAAAATTTGGAGTATTACAGTAAAGAATTACTTTAAACATCACCAAAGGCTTTATATTCAGGTAGAATCACCAACAAATTCAAAAAATTAAAAGCAAAACAATAATGTACATGTCTAGCCTAAAATTTTATGTCAGAAAAAATATTTGTTCTTAATCCAGCTAGCTAGTAGATATTTCTCATCATTCTTATATTTTGATGAATAAAATAGTAGTGTGAAACTAGGAAATAACTTTTAAGTTCAATCAATAAAAACATGAGCTAAAAGCTCAGATGAACTGCCAAAGAGAACACACTTTTGTAGACTAGCTCAGACTCTACAAAGGAAAATTTATTATTACTTATATCATGCATTTAAAGTAAAGTTAGAAAGCTAGTAAATTCATGGGTGTTAAAGTAATGAAGCAGAAATGCAATTGAAGGAAGAACTCTGCCACTACTCAAAAGATTAGAGAAATTGATAATATACTCCAATTTTTCTACTCTCTGAATAATTAGATAATGTAATTTTGCTCATCACAGATCCACATGAACACGAACTTGTGCATTTTAGTACCACTGAGCTTTATCTTTGGCAAAAACTTTGGATTGGGCCATAGCTTTCTTCTCCCTGAATAAATTTTTCTCCCTCAGTTAATCGTAAGAAAAAGAAAATGTAGAACTAGCCAGATGCTTCAATGATTAAGGAAATTGTTTTGGTGTAATCCAAAGAGGAAAAAAGCCAGGAAATTTGCAAACCTCAGGCCATTTTAGACCACACCCAGTCTGCTTCATGTAGGCGGTGTGACTCCTGTTTGGCAACTTGTAAAACAGCTACATGCACCATGCAGGTTCAGCACTTCAGTCTTAAATATGTGTGGCCTGAGTTGGCTTCCACCAGCTTGACTATCTTATTTCATGAAATCCAAATCAGCCATAATGTTAAACATCCTTCTAACTAAATCAAACTGAGTGCAAAACTGCCAGGCAAGCAAATGGCAGGAGAACAGGACCTCTAGCTTTAAAGATGCAAGAACTAGTTACTGATTCACATTAAAGAAAAAACTGGATTTGTAATAAGTCTTCACTTGATTAAAGGGAAGCTGAATAATCCTGAGAATTTAGCAAACACCATAGCAAATCGGAGATGTGCTTACTGATTTAGGAAGAGGAAAATAATCAGTAACACTTAAAACACTTGGTGAGCTAGGAAGGTCATCTTTCACCATAGGTACAAGTCAGATTCTACCTTGTATCTCCGGTTCAAAGGATTTTGGTACTGTTGAATTTCTTTCCTACTAATATGTTTGTTCATTGTGAATTAACATTATGAAAAATATAGTGCTTTGTGGTATAAAATGTCTTCTATAAGCACTATAATTTCTGTTACAGAACAATATATTTTATTTTTGCCATATGAGAAAGTGTCCATGATTTGGGTTTTGTCCTCTACTTAGTGTACTTTGGAGTTCTAACCTGAAAAGGTTTTTTCCCTGCTGCTTTTGAAAGGCTTTGGGTCTATGTAGAAGTGAAAGACTAGTATTTTTGAGCATATAATATGATAATTCAGACCCTAAAAGACATTTACCTGTTCCAAAATCACTTTGATATAATTTATTGCTTTAGATTACTTGAATTTTTAATGCAAAAAGAAAGTTTGAAAGTATCAAGAGAAGACATATTCATACTTCAAACAGAAAGGGGCACTAGCTCCTACTCCCACTCAATAAAAATCCAGATCATATTTTATCACATGTTCTTTAAAAACGAAGGTCTAATAAGTATAAAGTAATATTTTCTATGGTAATATATTGACTACTTTTATTCAGTTTTAAAATCAAGACTCTGATGGAACACTGTATTTCTAACTTTTTCACTCCCCTGGCATAGAACCGACTTGCTATTTTCCAAATGATACTTTCTTTCAGGGCTCTGTTGCAATGTTAATAATTTTATTCATTTGAATCCATATAGAACTCAGGAAAATCAGCAAGAAAAATATCAAACAACCCTATCAAAAAGTGGGCAAAGGACATGAACAGAAACTTTTCAAAAGAAGATAGACTAATGGCCAAAAAACATGAAAAAAATGCTCAACATCTCTAATCATCAGGGAAATGCAAATCAAAACCACAATAAGATATCACTTACCTCCAGTGAGAATAGCCTTTATCAAAAAGTCCCAAAACAATAAATGTTAGTGTGGATGAGGAGAGATAGGAACACTCATACACTGCTGGTGGGACTGCAAACTACTACAACCTCTATGGGAAGTAATATGGAGACACATCAAAGAGCTACAAGTAGAACTACCATTTGACCCAGCAATCCCATTACTGGGCATCTACCCAAAAGAACGAAAGACATTCTATAAAAAAGACATTTGCACTAGAATGTTTATAGTAGCACAATTTACAATTGCAAAGATGTGGAAACAACCCAAGTGCCCATCAATACATGAGTGAATTAATAAAATGTGGTATATGTATACCATGGAGTACTACTCAAGCACAACAAACAGTGGTGATCTAGCACCTCTTCTTGTATTATCCTGGGTAGAGCTAAAGCCCATTCTACTAATTGAAGTATCACAAGAATGGAAAAACAAGCACCACATGTACTCACCATCAAATTGGTATTAACTGATCAACACTTAAGTGCACATATAGTAGTAACATTCATTGGGTGTCAGGCAGATGGGAAGGGAGAAGTGGGGGTAGGTATATACACATCTGATGGGTGTGGTGTGCACCATCTGGGGGATGGACATGCCTGAAGCTCTGACTCGGATGAGGCAAAGGCAACATATGTAACCTAAACATTTGTACCCCCGTAATATGCTGAAATAAAAAAATTAAAAATAATAATAATCTTATTCATTTCCTTATCTCCAAGATTCAATAATTTACCAATGTTTTAAGTGTTGCATCAAAACCAAAAATTAAATGAAAATTTATTAAGCTTGTAAAATAATAGTGTTATCACTTACAGATGTGCCACAAATTGTTCTTTGTTTTCTATTTTTTATTCAGTTTAATCTCTTTGATACTATTCTAAGTGAAATCAAATTTGAATGTTCACAAATAGAATTTCTGTGAATTACCTTTCTAACAAATCTGGGAAGTGGCAATACCAAAGTAGAAGACATCAATCATTTTTCAGTATGTATTTTCATATTATTGAATGGATTTTTCAAAATGTTTTACATGCCTTTCCGAAAGAGCATATGCCATATGCCATAAAAACTGAATGTTAGAATTTCTTTTACACAGAAAAGTATTTAAATATCTGAAATGAGCTTCTTTATTAGAATCTCTAAATCAAAAATTGCGTTTCTTGATGCAAAATGGAAATGTTAAATGAGATCTGAATCCCTTCTAAGTTCTCTAAGTAAAATTAATATGAGTATTCTTTCTTATTTAAAACATCAACTAGAACTGAATCTAATGGCTAGAACCTTAACAATAGCTATATTTTTAATCACATTGTAGGAAAATACTTTCCCATGTCTATGTTTGCTACAAATATTAATAAACATTTATTCTTCCAAGCTAGTTTTAAAAATTTATCCAAATTTTATCTTATTTATGATTTCAGTTTGGAGGATGGATGCCATTCCATATACAACGAATTGGCTAATACTAAACTTCATAACTCCATGTAGCACTAATTTACAAAATAAATATTTAGAATTTATTTTCTAAAGTTGCTTTACAAGCTCAATTTCAAAACCTTGTAATAAAAGCATGTGCCATCCCATGTCTATTTCCTATCAAGCATTATATCATAGAGGCAGTCACACAAATGACTGAGAAAAATAGAATTTTTACTAAACTCCACTCTATCTCAAACCTATCACATCCAGCTCATCATCAAGTCTTACTATTTTTAAGTTTTAATACTTCTTAAATCTGCCCATTTTCTCCCCTCCCTTTTATCCCTATCATAGTTGTTTCCCCCCACCCCTCTTACTGGGGCTAGTCTCCTTACTGTCTTTCTCTACCAGCTCAAGTCTGTTTTAGATACATCAACTACGATGTTAGTAAGATAATGTTACTTCAATGTAGGCAGCACCTTAGTAGATTCCCATGATGCACAGGATAAAGTCCAAGCTCCACAGTATGACATACAAAGCTATTGGTAATCTGGCTACTTTCTGTTTCTTCATTTAAATTTCTACCACACCCTGCTTTTTAGTCAACAAATATTTATGGAACTATATTTTGCCTGGTGTCTTCTATGGATTACATGTTCATATACTTTGCCCATTTTCATTGATTTTTTTTTAAATTCATAAATGTGCATTGAATTATACTCAATACTTTTTCTTCATCTATTAAAATACCAGCATTAGAATATTTTTACCTAATAAGTTCTTTAAAATTTTAAGTTGTCATCAATTTTAAAATAGACCAAAATTTCTGTGGCCCCACTTACTCTAAAATTGTGTTTTTCAGTGGTGTTATTGACTCATGGCAGCTACAATAGGGAGAGCCAGAGTAAAGGCGAGGTGGGAGGCACAATCTTCTCTTTGGACTTCAGAGGCAGACCTAGATGACTTATTTTCCACCCACCTTTGTTTTTCATTATTTAACATCCATGTTGTTTTTAGTAACTACCATCTTCAACTAATCAGTCCATCCATCTGTGGATCACCCCTCAGGGTGCCCATCATCCTTTGGATCTTCAATATCCATCAAGACCTTAAATTGATCATTCCCAGACCTTTTAGACCTGCAATCAACATCAGTCATACATTGCCAAGATCACAGTGTGGTGCCTACTCTAGGCAAAACTCTGTGCTAAGCCTTAGGCATACAAGGAAAAAAGGAGTAATACACAACTCTTAACAGCATAATCCACAAGTCCAGTGTGAGAGATAAATGTGTCTTCTTGCCTCCATAGAATGTGGCTTTGGCCCTTCTGTATTTTGCTTATTCTCCCTGCCATTATCTAATGCAGAGCTCTATAAATTATTATATTTCCTTGGTTCCCCTTCCAATATTTTCATCTTCCACCCCCTCAAATTTTATCCTTTGTTCTCCTTCCTTTATAATATTTTCATCTTCCACCCCCCAAAAATTTTAATAAGCTTTAAATTGTGGCCCCTGACTTTCTGCTCTCCTATTTGCTCTTTTTCTTAAGAATTTCATGCAACTTGATGTCCTCATCAGCTCCTATTTGGGCATTTCCCAAATAGTAATCCTCAAATATTCACAAAGTTTTTTGTGGGGGTGGGGAGGGTCACAATGTTAAAATTAACAATAGTATATGTTTCTGTATTTTTTAATGCAAGTAAAAACTATTTTTAAAATATCCACCTAAAATGAAACTTCCGGAGAACCTGGGAGTGCAAGCACTATGATAATAACAGTGATCTTTAGAAATCAGAGGAAGGTGCTCCAGGTGAAGTTACTGACAGTTTATAACTCAACAGAGCACTGCTGGCCATCATGATGGTATTCATCATTACTTAGTTTTAAATAACCTATTTTTGGTTCCTTAATACCTAATTTATACCCATAAGCAGTCAATGGTTGAAGAAAGCACAAGAAAATGCTGAAACACATGATAATGAGGAGTACAAATAGGATAAATGTTCAAATTTGCCTCAAAATGATCTTCCTTAGATGTATTAGTTTAATCGTAATTCTTTAAAACTTCATCACTATTATTTCTTGTACCTCACAAAAACAAATTAATAAAATAAACTATAGTGACAAATTATGTCTAACTTGATTTTATTTCAAGTGGAAGTAAAAGCTATACATTTATAATGTGTTATTTGTAAAGCTATACGTAGCAACCATTTCTCTTATGTCATAATTTGAGAATATAATTATGAAAAGTTTTTTGCTAAATCACTTTGTTACATGATGCAGAAAAATTGGAAAATAATTTTTAAAACTCCTGAAAGAGTTGGCAAGATCATATACTATTATGAAAGAGATCATCCATCCAAAAACGTTGAGAAAAAATGATATACATCAGTGATTCACAAAGTGTTTCCTCAGAACAGCACTTGCAGGGAATTCTTTAATTTTAAGAATAATGCTTTCATCACTTTAGAAAAAAAATGATGCACATTCAGTTTAAAATGTGCCAGAAAATAAATACTTTAAGAAAAATTGAATAATAGTGATTATTTTTAAATAAATGGAAAGCAATATTGAAATTCAGGTAAATCTTCAACTCCATATAAGATATGGCTGCTAAATAAAATATTTCTATAAAGGTAAGAAAAAAAATTTAAGAATCTTTGATGTTGTTTTTGCAATAATGTTTTAAAATTTGAACTCTCTCCTCACAATGAAAGATTATTACACTCTTCCTCATATCTACCTTGCCCCTGCTGTAATTTTTGTTATATTTTTCTCTTTAGATCATCAAAGCTTAAATTTATGTTTTGTTCATTTATATTTTGCAAAAATAATTTCCAGTTGCTGTAGTTCTATATTTATTTTTAAATAGGAGTAATGAAAATATGGCACAAGCATTTAGATTAAATGAGAGTTACACAGAAATTCCTTTTACATTTTAATATGCTAGAGAAATATTTGTCCTAGTGTATTAATACTTTCCACTCTTCTTTCTCT
The DNA here is from genome assembly GCF_020740605.2 of Lemur catta. NCBI lineage: Eukaryota > Metazoa > Chordata > Mammalia > Primates > Lemuridae > Lemur > Lemur catta. The sequence continues at coordinate 51,204,980 of NC_059136.1, forward strand.
CTACTCGTTTTTTCAAATTCTCCATCCTAGTAAGAAAGGTCTACTTACTGTGTCTCCAAAAGATGTTTTGGTTTCCCCTTTTTAAGGCTGATGCATAAGTTGTTCCCCCTACCTAGAATGCCAACTCTCTATCTAAAAATATCCAACTTTCAATATCAAGACCAAGCATTTTCCCCTCTCATAAGTCTTTACAGAACCCTCCAACCTTCAGTGGTATTTTCTTCTGAAGATGTACATCACAAACACATTAAGTCATTAAGCAATTAAAAATCACACATATTGATACTGACCTACTGGAAAGCTACTGGCTGATTATACTATTAATACAAGAATTTTCATTCTCATACATTGTCTTTCATACTAAATTATAAGTAATCTGAAGGCAAGATCTAAGTATTAGATTTTTGTTTCCACATTGGCTTCTGTTTTGTACATACCAGCACCACCACTGTATTCATTTTATAAGCTTCCAGAGACCAGGGAATATAATTGTGCACCATTGTTTGGGCATATACAATGTTCTAAGTTGTTAGTAGATATTTAACTAAACTTTGCCTCTGAGACTGCCAGTGTTTAAAAAATAAAAAGATATACACAAATTACAATGAACATAATCTACAAATTACAATGAATATAATTTAATATGTGAGCATTAAGGAGTTAATTCTTAGTTCTTAGTATTAAGAACTGATATTAAGAAGGTGCTTCTATGTTCTTAATTTTAAAAAGGTACTTCTTGGCATACCTAAAGATAATCTTTATGAACATGAAATATTATAGATCAATGTGGATTAGAAGACTGGCTTGAACTAAATGTGTAGTAAATCCAAAACATACACTGAAAATTGTTTTTAAGAGGAAACACAAGATACTAATGAATTTACTTTTATTTTCTAATCTGTTTGTCTCATAAAAGTTGAGGGCAAAAAAATTTTAAATTAGTTCATTTAGATTTTCACTTATTTTAAGTAAATGAAAAGCTTGTATAATGGTATCAGTGATGATTGTTTTTCTTTTGTTGAAACAGAACAAAAAAAATCAAGCATCATTCTACATAGGTTAATTTTCCATATCGAAATTCCACTTGAAAAGTGTCATGTCAACTGATAAGGCATAATATTTAGTTTTTAACTTTTGTGTTTTAATATTACTATACAAGTTTATTATACTGCAAATGTAGTCAGTTATATGTAGAGTACTTATGGCACACAACTGCAGTTGCATTTGATGTTCTTGGAATATATGGATGCAAGTAACAAGAAGCTACTGCTTCATTGCCAAGAAGTCAAGTTTAATTTGCTTTCTTTTCCCCTCTCTCTTCAACTGGCCAAAATACAAGTTCCACTGCAAATGCAACAACCAGCAAACACAGATGCCATCATAAATATATAATGCTGCCAAGTGGGAAACCCTACATTGACAAATAACAGAACTCCCCATAGCAACTGGAAGATATTCTGGGCAGCATATATAAAAGTCTTAAGGCTATATTATAAATGAAATGTATGCATCCCTTATAACTGAAAAATAAGTTTTTGGTTTTTTGAACACTGACATTTACTGTTACTCAGTGGCTAATTTTTCTGTCTAGTTCATAGTCTTAGTGGATTGAGAAATTTTATAAATCTTTCATTCCGAACTTCTGCAATACTTAACTACTATCACAGAATTCCTGCTGAGGCTTAAATAAAATTTGCCATACTCAATTAAAAAAAAATCACAAACAACTTTCCAACTTTGCTAACCAAATTCATAGTTGGATAACCTAATTTGAATGTTAAAGTTTAACAGCTGAATGACACTCCTCACCACGATCAGTTGGCTTCGAGACAAACTGTGAAATCAATAAATATTCATAAGTGTCCACTGTGGGACCAATATATGTTAGATGTTGTAGGGGAAAGGAAATTGAAGACAAATCCCCTAATCTCCAGGAATTTTTCCTCTCGTTTCTAGAAATCACTAATTCAAGACGCTAATAAATCAAAGCAGTAGTTTGTTGGAGAATCTGATCTCTTGAGGACCATTTGATAAGAAACATCATTTGCCCACAATTGTTCCAAAATCTGAACACCTGAAAGTAAAAATTCCAAGAGTTATACACCAACGATACACAAACCAGAAGAGAACAGGATCTTTTAATGCAGAGATAATATAGAGGTTCTTTACCTCTGCAAATAGCTTTGGTTTTAAATCCAAAAATATTTTGTACTGATTTTTATGAAATCTTTCCCTATCACAATCACTATGGCATGTCAATGCTTTTTGATACTGCCTACAGGCCTCAATATCTTATGCATTCTTTTCTCATTAAAGCTATTTAGGTCTATGAGTTTTAAAACCAGTTATTTCTAGTTTATCCCCCTTCCAAGAAAAATGCATGTATCATGTCCACTGGAAAACCATAAGAAGACAAATAAAAGGTTCTTTCACTCACATTTTATGAGCATTTGAAAAATGTTACCTATTGGAATGTTTATATCACTAGCATCAAAGCTTACTGAATGGTTATGTCATCTAAAATTAAACTTAAAAATTCATTGAACACACCAAGGTTAATGCGCACTGTGTGTATTTATATATATATAAAGTGTACTATTTATATATCTTTCAAGTATTTCTATAAATATTTTAATTGGTACAGGTAATAACATATTAAAATTAGTCCTAATGTCACTGAATTGGGCTTTAAAAATTATAATTCCTGAATGTGATATGTAACATGGGCATATAAGGTGAATTGCTTAATCTGGAACTATTAACAAAACTATTCTATAGCAATCTTAAGAAAGTTACATGCAAAAAACAAGAATATATACATGACATAATTCCACAATTATTGTAATATTTGGCCTGATTTTGGTTAAAATATGCCTATTTTTTGTAGTTTAAAATAATACCAAACCAATTAGCAGTTTTTATAATCTAAAAATTTTAAAAACTCTAGGTGGCGTACTTCTACAAGCTTGTAGGAGGAAAATTGCACAATTGAAAATTCAGCTTTGTATTATTTCTAATCAATGACTGTTAAAATTATGAGCTGAAAACTAATCCACTGACATTTGAAATTTGTTAATAGAAAAATTAAGTACAAAATTAAAGTTATTAAAATTAGGACATAATTTAAACCACAAAATACTCCATTTAGACTAATAAATATTTCCATGCGGGAAAAACTTTATTATTTAGAGATTCTCATGTAGAACAATGAAATATTTAGCAGTAGCCACTCCAAAATGAAAAGAAACAATATTGTATTAAGCTGTATTTACATGTTTAACTTTCATATTTTAAAAAAATCCTTCTTTCTAATATTTGTAAGATTGCATTAGTGCAGGCATCAGAGTCATTTCCAAACGTACACATTTTGTTGCCCTTAATATTTAAAAACAATTCTGTATATATATAAGGACAACAATATTAAATATGCCAGGTGACCATCAGGTACACTACCCAGATCCAGCCGGTGCCAAAGGGCGCGTTCCTAAGTGCAGCTTTGTCTCTTGGGTGCCACTCGGGATGCAACCATTTGTTTGGCACCACATGTATTTCCTAACTGCTATTATAATATTTTTCTTAAATCATCGTATCTATGGTGCTATTTGAAGTTCCTTTTGGTAAAACATTTTTAGATGTAGTATTTCTTCAATTGTTCTATGTGGAACCACCCAAATTTGATTCCCCTCACAAGAACTATAGCCACATTTATCTGAGCAGTTTGTTTTTAATCAAAGTGGACCATTGGGGAATTACTAACCCATGGGGCTGTGTTGTCTCCTATCCTCTCTTGTCATACTAAGTATGACAGGTAGACCAGTACAGTGAAACTAGATCCAAAATCAGCTGTCATTTGAGCCCAACTCTTGAAACCACTGGCTATAGTTACCACTCTGGAGACCTTCAATTTAATTTTAAATAGATGTGATGCTGATGGCACACATTGCTACCTAGGGTTTTCAAAAGATGTGATACACTCACACTTTCACATAATTCTTACCCATATTTTGATGCAATATTTAAGTTGCCTAAAAAGGAATCCACAATTAAAGGAAATTCTTAGTATTATATCTCTCAAGTTAGTTCGGCATTAGCTCAGATTCCTTCAAAGTTACTAATCAATTCTATATTTGGAAAGATTCATCATTACTTGGACTTCCGCAGGTATATATTTCCCCAGTAGTGACTTATTTGCAAGATTAATGTCTCCAAGTTTATCGTTGGTGGCTACAGTTTGTTGAGGTAGAAGAATCCTTCAGAGATCTCAAGACTTGAAAATGAATTTTATGTTCTTATGATGTTTAAGTATGCTTATATTGACTAGTAAGGACATAATTTACTCTATTGGAATTCACTCATTTGTGGCTGAAAGTAGTTTGTAGCAGTATATTTCTAATGTAACTTTTTGGGCATCTAAACCTTTCTAAATATTAATTGGGCTTTTTATATTAAGAAACAATGTGTGGCTCACGCCTGTAATCCTAGCACTCTGGGAGGCCGAGGCGGGTGGATCGCTGGAGGTCAGGAGTTCGAGACCAGCCTGAGCAAGAGTGAGACCCCGTCTCTACTAAAAATAGAAAGAAATTATCTGGCTAACTAAAAAAATATATATACAAAAAATTAGCCTGGCATGGTGGCGCATGCCTGTAGTCCCAGCTACTCGGGAGGCTGAGGCAGTAGGATCGCTTAAGCCCAGGAGTCTGAGGTTGCTGTGAGCTAGGCTGACGCCACAGCACTCGCTCTAGCCCGGGCAACAGAGCGAGACTCTGTCTCAAAAAAAAAAAAAAAAAAAAGAAACAATGTGTATAAAAGTTTTAATATTATTTTTGCCTTCTACTATGCTCACTATAATACAAAGCTCATACTTTCTATACCCCATTGTGGTTTTTACAATTGGGTGCAAAAATACAAATATACATATTTATTTACATATATACATATGTATATATGAACATATGTCTATGTGTATATATATAGATAGATATAATTTCACTTTCTAAAGACCACCCCCTTCTCTTAAAAAATACAAAGCTAAAAAATGAGCTATGGAGGGCAACTAATATAAATCAAATGAATTCAGCTTTATTCTAAAAAAAAATAACAGTGATAATTTTACCTGTGTACTAATTTTAAAATTTCAAAGAGAAAAATATTCCATTAAATATGCAAAACAAACATGTATACCTCAGTTCTTTATTATGATATCTAAAGAAAATAGGGTGGTTAAAAAATAGAATTAAAAAAGGGAAAAAGATATGAAGTGGAAGAGGGGATAACTCAAAGAATGCCAAACACAAACACAACGTAAGAAACAAAGGAAGTAACATGAAGATCTCCAAAGAATCATTTGCTCCTTTCAATCACTGTTTTCAAATAAGAGTCTAGTCTACACCAATGGTTCTCAAATTTTAGTGGGCCTCAGGAATACCTGACAAGCTTGTTCAAATACAAATTGCTGGGCCCCATTCAAGTTTCTCATTTAGTAGGTCTGGGGTAGGGCTCACCAATTTTCATTTCTAGTAAGTTTTCAAGTGACTACACTTTCAGAACCATTAACTACTAGACCTTTCTATAGCCCATCAATCTCTCTTAGCATTCACAATATCCTTAGGGTTGGGCAAAATTCTGGGGCTACTAAGAATGACTCCAGCTTACATTTCTCAAGGTAGTCAAATTGCTAAGTATTGTTTTTTCCTATCACTTACCTGGTACACATATGTGATCTCCTTGGCAGTGTTACCATATTGTTCATGAGATGCAGATTAGATTTTTTGAAGTGACTTCCTGATTACAATTTCTTTTACCAGGGAACTAAGTGCAAAAGTGAAGGTAAGCTACTTTTGGAAGTAAGGTTTGTTAAATTATACCTACATGTGCATAGTATTTTTAATTCTTCAAGTATGCACTCTATGCAGGCATCAGGCTAGAAGTTGGAAAAACAATCATGTACAAAAACAGATACGGTCTCTGCCCTAGTGGAATTTAAGAATCTACTGAGGGAGACAGATAATCACCTGAAAATATAATTAAAGTGATAAATGCTCCAAATGAAAGGCACATGATACCTGTAATTTAAAAGTGTATGACAAACTGATTTCCAGAATAGCTAAATGTTTTACATTTCTACTAGCAATGTATGAAAGCCAGTCACTTTGCACAATCATCAGCACATGGTATTACGTTTTATTTTAGCTACTCTAATAGGTATTTAGTGGTATCCTCTCATAGCTTTAATTTGCACTTCTCTATTAATAGCTAATCATGCTGAACATCTTTTTGTGTGCTTATTTATCATTCATACAGTCTCTTTAGTAAATTGTTCAAGTCTTTTGCCCATCCTCTAATTGGGTTATTTCTTCCTAATGAATTTTGAAAGTTCTTTATATATTCTATACATGAGTCTTCTGTTGAATATGTGTTTGCAACTATTTTCTGTTTATGGCTTGCCTTTTCATCCTCTTTAACAGGTCATTTGCAAAAAAGTTTTTATTTTTGACAAAATTCAACTTATTGCTTAAGAAACTTTATCAGTTGGAGAATCTTGGCTTAACCCTTGCTCAAGATATCCTGTTTTCTTCTAAAAGTTTTAGTCCTACGTGTTACAGTAAGACTCGTGACTCATTTAAATTTTTTATAAGATAGAAGGTCTAGGTTGAGGTTTTTGTTTCTTCACTATGACTTTCCAATTGTTCAACATCATGTGTTGGATGTTCAATTGTTACAATTCCTCCATTTAATTGTTTATGTACCTTTGTCAAAAATTAGTCTTCCAAACTGGTATGGTTTATTTCTGGATTCTGTTCTGTTCCACTATGTGTCTATCACTGTACCAAAACCACACAATCAGTATCAATACCACATTGTCCTGATTACTGTACTTACGTCTTAACATCCAGTAGTGTGATTCCTCCAACTTTATTGTTTTCAAATTGCTTAGGCTATTCTATATAGTTCCTTCGTCTTTTCATGTAATTTGGAATCAGCTTGTCTACCTACAAAGAAGCATTCTGGGATTTTCATAGGAGTTGTATTAAAACTTAGGGGCAACTAATATTGTAATATGTTGACTATTTCAATCTATAAAAATAGCATTTCTCTATTTACTTAGGTTTTATTAGCATTTGTAGTTTTCATCAAACAGATCCTGTCTGTTTTGTTGGATTTCTACTTTGTATTACATTTTTTGACTATAAATGGTGCATATATTGTTAACATATAGAAATACAACTTGATTTTAGTCTGTTGATCTTGTATTCTGTGATCTTGCTAAACTCACTTATTAGTTCCAATAAGTTCTTAGAAATTTCTTAAGGCCTCTCTATGTAAACAATTGTGTTATGTGCAACTAGGGACAGTTGTATTTCTTCCTTCCCAATCTGCATTCCTTTTATTCCCTTTCCATATGTTATTGCACTGGTTAAAATGTCAAGTACTGTGTTCAAAAGAAGTGGTAAGACTGCATATCCTTGCCTTGTTCCCAATCTTAGGGTGAATGCATTGTCTTTCATCATTAAATACTAAGTTTTACAAATGTTCTTCATCAAGTTGAGGAAGTTTCCTTTTATTGCTGAGGTTTTGTTTTATATCACAAATGGGTGTTGTATTTTGTCAAATGTTTTTTTTGTATTAGTTGATATAATCATTTTTTTAAATTTTCTTCCTAATATGATGGATTACATTGATTTTCAATATTGAATCAGACTTGCATTTCTGGAATAAACCCAACATGGTTGTGGTGTATTATTTTTATATATTCAATTTACTAATATTTTGTTTCTATGTTTATGAAAGCATTGGTCTGTAGTTCTCTTTTATTGTAATATCTTTTTCTTATCTTCTTATTTTGGTATCAAGGTAATACTGGCATCATATAATGAGTTGGGAAGTGTTCCCTTCTCTTGTATTTTCTGGAAAGATTGTGTATAACTGGTGTTATTTATTCTTTAAATGTTTGGCAGTTTCTAATAAGGTTAACCATATATTTACCATACACTTCAGGTATTTATTCTAGAGAAATACAAATTTTACGTTCATATGAAACTCACTACGTATATGTTCACAGGAGCTTTATTTGCAATAGGCAGAAACTGAAAATTACTCAAATGTCCTTCCATGATGAATGGATTTTGTGGTACATTCATACAATGGACTACTACTTAGCAATAAAATGAACAAACTACTGATACAAACAACATTGAGGATCTAAAGGGCAATAAGCTGAGTGAAAAAAGTCAGTCTCAAAGGGTTACATACTTTATGATTCCATTTATATAACATTCTTAAGTGACAAAATTGTAGTTATGGAGAACAAATCAGCGGATATCAGGCATTAGGGTTGGATGAGGGCGTAACTTTAAGGAGTACAAGAGGAAATTTCTTTGTAGTGATGTAAATTTCTGTATCCCGATTATGGTGATGGTCTACACATAACATTTCATAAATAGGAAAAAAGGCATATAAAAATTTTAAAATCTGAGTAAGATCTGTACCTGAGTTAATAGTACTGTTGCAATGTCAACTACCTAGTTTGACAATGTACCATGGTTACATCTTCTTATGAGTCTTATCATGCGTCTTAAAGTATTTTGAAATACAATGTTATAAAAAAATTACAAGTAGGCAAAAGAAAAAAAAGTGTATGACCAAGGGTCCTGATCTTACTAGTCTAAAAGAAGAGTCAAGAAAGGCTTTGTTCTATACAGAGAGAATGAGTTCAAAGTTTGTGGAAAGAGGAAGCATAACAACTTCGTGAAATTTAAGTGCAGCAGAATTCAGAGACAGGGAGAGTAGAAAGAGAGAGTTTACAATCAAGGAAATCCTCCTTTTGGTTCTGATACTATACAGAAGCTAATGGCTATGTTAAGAGCCAACAAATGGAAAACAGAAGAGTTTTAACAGAGCAGGTTGGAGGAGGGGAAAGCAAAATAGCATTATTAGTGGTGTCTAGTCACATTCTGTTCCAGTGGAGAATGGATTAAGAAAAAGGGAGGTTGTAGGAAATCCAGCTATCAGGCTACTATAGCAGTTCAGGAGTTGGGTGATGGCAATGAAAATGGAGAAAAATGGACAGATTTGAGAGGAAAAATAGAACATAAAATAGATGGGACGTGGCCGTGGCTTAAAAGACTTAAAAGATTGGTAACGTGGAAGTAAACTATTTTGAAGGAACAATGGAGGAATTTAAAGAATGAGATGGTAAGAACAGATACAAGTTTAGACATCTGGCAGTGAAAAAAGAGAAATAGGTTAGTAGAGGGAAGCAGCTTGTGGATATGAGGGAGGATATTTTAAGAAGTGGTGGTGACTTGAGCATATTTTAGTATTAGTAGGAATAATATAGTTCAAAGGAAAGAAGAGATGATGAAGAAACAGTGTAAGAAAGGGATGATGTGAAGTTTTGGTGAAAGCAGGACACTCTGTGGTTAGAAGGGAATAACGGCAAGTTCAGGAAACTGAAGTATAGCTAAAAAGAAAATGAGGGGGACAGTGGTGGGAGATAACTCAGAAAAGGGTAGCCTACTTTCTTCTGTAGGAGACGAGAAGGAGGTGAAAGTTGGGTACAGAAATAGGACTGTGTGATACTGGATGTGTTTTTACCTGGTGACCTCTCTTTTCTCTTTGTGTACTTGTTTGCAAGGGCTGCCACAACAATGCCAAAGCCTAGGTGTCTTAACAACAAAAATTTGTTTCCTCACAGTTATAGAGGCTAGAAGTTCGAGATCAAGTTATTACCATGACTGCTTTCTTCTGAGGACCCTCTCCTTGGCTTAGCTGGCCATCTTCTCTCTGCATCTTCACCTTTCCTCTGAGAGTCTGTGTCCTCATCTCCTCTTCTTATAAGCACACCAGTTACAGGGGATTAGGGCCCACCTTAATGACCTCATTTTAATTTAATTGCCTCATTAAAGAACCTACCTGATCACACTCTTAAGTACTGAGAGTCAGGATTTCAACGCAAGAGTTTTAGGGGAACATAATTCAGCCCAAAACCAGAAGTTACCTGCTATAGGTGAGATAAAAGGTTCAATGTGAAAGAGGTTTAAAATAGTTGTAAACATTTTGAAACAGTTCTCATATTGACTATTACATAAAATCACATCTTAAAAAGGTAATTGAGTTTAAATTCAACTTAAAATTTTGACTTTTTATTTGATTAAAAAATTGTTTTAAAAATCAGAAAATCTGAATTCTAATACTTCTTCTGCTAACAAGCTATGACCCCTGCATATATCTGGCTCTTATTTTTCTCACTCCAAAATGGGTAGGAACAACGTATCTTTCTAGTGCTTTCTAGAAAGAGCAGTTCCTTGGGAACCCCTGACATCCTGGTCCTAGATTCTGTTCTGTCACAGGTTAGTTTTCCTGAACCTCAGATTCCTCATCTTAAAATGGAGTACAACTAAACAATCTGCAAAGTCCCCTGTAAAATCCTATAGCTCTATGAGATGAAGTAACATGAAGTTACTTTGAGATTAAATGGGCTGTGGTATTAGAAGAGAAAGATTCTTTGAAATATTTGCCAATAAAAAGTTGAATTGTATGCTTGCAGCATACCAAAACATTGGTCTTCCCTTTCTATTTTTTTCTATATTCTCTTCTGTCCCCAAATTAATATTATTGTTATGGTTAAAGCTGTGTAAATACACCTCTTTTTCACCTTTATTCACTTAGAATGCTAAGTGCTAGGCTGCAATACGATACTACTTCTTTTGTTATATGTAATTATCTGCTTGTTTTATTAAATGATTAAATTCTAAAATAGAATTTGGGACATGTCTACAATAAGAGTTTTACATGTTAAATAAAAGTTGAATGATGGACATATTAGTCAGAAACATACATAGGCTGGGTGTGGTGGCTCATGCATGTAATCCTAGCACTTTGGGAGGCCAAGGCCAGAGGATCACTTGAGGCCAGAAGTTTGAGACCAGCCTGAGCAACACAGTGTCTCTACAAAAAATAAACAAATTAGCCAGGTGTGGTGGTGTGTGCCTGTAGTACCAACTACTCAGGAGGCCGAAGCAGGAGGCTTACTTAAGCCCAGGAGTTTGAAGTTGCAGTGAGCTATGATGACACCACTGCACTCTAGCCCAGGCAACAGAGTGAGACCGTGTCTCGAAAAAAACAAAAACCAAACCAAACAAACAAACAAAAAAACATGACTAAGGTAATAGGAAAGTCTTAAACAATTTATTTTTCTCATGTAATAATAAGTGCAGAGGTTGGCAATTGCCCACGTTGGTTTGAGTGTTCAACAATGCCATCAGGGACCCAGGTTCCTCTCTAATCCTTCGTCAGCTCTATCTCTGAAATGTAACCTTCATTGTCACATTTGCCATTTCATGGTTGTAAAATGACTGCCGCACCTCTAGGCATCTTGTTGGCATTCAAGATGGCCAGAAAGAGGAGAAAAGGGAAAAAAGTGTCACCTTACAAAGCTTTGACTTTTTAAATTGAAAGGAAAGCCCTTCCCAGCAGGCTTCTGTTCATTTCATCAGCCTAAATATGTCATATTCCACATGTTAGATCTATGTTGTCTAATAGGTAGCCACCAGTCACATGTGGCTATTTTAATTTTAAAACATTAAAAATTAAAATTTTTAGTTGCATCAGCCATATTTCAAGTGCTCAATAACTACATAAGGGTAGTAGCTATTACACTGGACAGAACATATAATTTATCTCTTTCACTGCAAAAAGTTCTGTCTTGGACCAATCAGAACCTAGGAAATGAAACCACCACTTCTGTTTCAGATCAATCAAGATGCAGCCTCTGGGGTTGGGGTGAGGTCCTAATCTCTTTGAGGAAAAGGGATATTTGCCACTATCTGATCAAAATAGGATACTGTTAAGGAAGGAGAAATAGAGTTAACAGCAGTTGGATGGGCAATTGTCTGCCACAATGGTATCATCAGTACATTTAAGCTGAAGTTTACAAATCATGGCACAGACAATGTGCTTAACAAATAAAATTTTTTGGCAAGAAGTTATTAAAAATTTTTTAAAAAGTGAAAGAAACTAAAGCAGGCAGCTATAGAAGGCACTGAATTACTTATTACACAAATATAACTGCTAAAGTAAACACTAATTTAGTGATTAATGGGGAGGAGGTTAGAGATGTAAAAGATAGTGGGACAATATGCAGGCACTATTTTCTTTAAAGAAAGCATAAATTTGAAATGGCGGATCATGTTGAAAATGCAATTACTAATTTCATGCCCAGAAAGAGTGTATTTTTATGGTACCAAAGATTAGGGAAGAATTATTTTCACATGAGAGGAGTTATTTCATGGAAGATATTAATCAGCTGCTCAATACGGACAGCAGAAAAAAGTAAAAGATTGTAACATGAAAGATTTGACTAGATATGGAGAATAATTTACTAATAGTAAGAATTATTCATAAGGTTAAAAGATGCTGATATTGACAATAGTTTTCTTTCTGAAGACTTGAAGGTTGTCAACTCCTCACAATCCCCTACTTGCCCAACACACCAAAGACGAATCTGCACAAGCCTTTGTGTATTGTTAATAAAAATAAACTAAATATATATATATATGACAAATGAATACTAACAATAAATATTTGCCCTGAATGAACAATTGCCGGTTTTAAAAAGTAATTTGTGTCTAAATAAAGTTTAACTTTCAAAGACCTTTCTATTTTATCGAAACATGCAAAAGCTTGTTGAAGATAGCATAATTATTATGAAAAGAGAAAAATAATAAGAAATACCAATTATAATGAAAGAGGTGATTGGATATGAGAATTACAATGATTTGTCTCTAAAGCCAGCTTAGACTTTTTCATTTTTTCAAAAACTGAAAATAAATCAGCCACTACAACTCTTTTAATCCCCACTCTCTATGATCTTTTAAATATTCTTTTATGTACCTTACCATTAAAAAGTTCAATAAATATAACATGCATAAAGGTTAAATTTTAAGTGTTATAACACAAATTAACCTTAAGGCATTTTATAGGTAAAAATCTCAATTATGTCCTTTGTCAAAACAAAAATTTTTACAAAGAGATATTGCTGAACTTTGGAAAATGACATGTTTTAAGCAAGATTTATCAGAATAACATTATAGCAGATAAAACAATTCAAATAGCCCACTGGAATCCAGAGCAAAATTCAACCTGACAGTACAAACAAAGTCAAAAAATTTCTTTCTGTCGGCTGTGTATCCTGTGTATTTCCACTCACCAGTGAGAAAGAAATTGAGTTCTAAAACAATATATTCACTACGAATACAACAAAATGGAGCTAGAATCTTCATATGCAAGTTTAATAAATCATCATGGTTTATTTAACAAGGTTATTTCTACATCAGAGTTATATTTTATATATATGTGTGTGTGTGATATGAAGAGACTGATGTACAATCAATAAGTCTTAAATCTCTCTTCCATGGATTTCCCCCATCTTTCTGCTTAGCAGTTAAAAGGCATTTTTAGGTTTATATAAACACATTCTTTACAACTGCCTTCTTACCAGAAAATTACTGTAGTATATAAATAGCATGGGGCATTTATTAAATAAGTCACAGGCCATTAAGTTCAATTGTGCAGTTGTGAAATCTAACGTCAGAGAGTTTTTGAAACCTTAAGACTGGGTGATCTGCAATGTTTCCAACATGTCTTCGACTGCCTTAAGAGAGTATTTGGTTTCCTTCTTACTTCGACCTGCAAACTAATTAAAAAAAAAAAAAAAAAAAAGCTCAATTAGGCTCAATTTCAGTGGCAGGTTCAAAATCACAATCTTACCCTCACATTGTAATGAAACTTAACATTAACTATTTTATCACTAGCATGAAATCAAGTTAAGTTCTTTTGTTTCAATAAGAATAAAATTTGGGTTTTAAGGACAATTTTATTAATATTTCATCTTCATTTGAAGTATTCAAAGATTTCACTGCATACTTGGCCAATTTAAGTAGTATGATAACCTATAAAGTTATAGATTTGATTTTAAAACTATTCTATTTAAACCTGAATACATTTATGAAATAAAAAGTATAATTTTTAAATGAAATTTAACATATTTATGTAGGAATGTAAATCATTTCTACTTATCTGGTCTCTGAACAGATTTTTTAAATTTCAAACAAGGATATAATCAAAATGAAAGTGCTTTCTAAAAAATATTTTAAAGTTGCAAGTAATCTCTAAAATTATTTAAAGTAGGTCATAATTTTTTTAGGTTCCCAGATTGCTGCCTGATGATATTGTTTCTGCAGAGTTGTCAAGTAAAACTCTATGCTCTAGAACCTAGATGAGTAAAAACAAAACAAAACAAAACAAAACAATGCTACATATTAAAATGATATAAACATGTTTTAAAGTATGCAAAGTTTTAATTTACTTTATAAAACCAAACTGGGACTGAACTTTACAATGAAAACATACTGTGCAAGTATATACACAAAATGTATACTATCTTTGTATATTTAAAAGAAAATTCCTGGCATATTAAGTTCAATGTAGTATACATAATCAGTGGGGGAAACACTGTTGAATACCCCATGCTGATTTCAAAATGAGTTTTCTCACTGGACTGACAATTCCCATCATTTATCAGTCTGATTTAACACAACAGATTTACTAGATAAGTGTTCCTTGTGTGGGTGGGGAAAAGTTTATTACGTCTATATTACCTGTTTTCTCCCTTGTTAAAGTAGTGATTAAAATGTGTTATTAGCAACATCTAGTATTTTTAAGTTAACATCTAACCACTCAATACATTTTCAAGTGACTTATTCCTTTAAATAGCAATTCTGTCTTAAGTACTTAGTACTTGATTTATGACGTGTTTCTTCTCTTTTGTAATTAACTTAATTTGGCAAACTTCTCATGACCTGTTCAGAAAGATCAAGTGATCAAGCACAGGTAACATCATAGAAGCCATAGGCTTCAGGAATTAGTAACCTGCCTCTGACCCCTCTGGCTATACAGCTTAACATTATGATTCCCTTACTTCCTAACCCAAACCATTAGCTTCTGTGGTTGAATCTTGAATTGACAGAGTAAATAAAGGGTGTTTCTAGCGGAAATGCCAGGGAACAAGAAAAATCAAGATCACCCTGTCTTTCATAAGGCATCAGTAATTTAAGGAATTCAAATGTTAAAAATATGTTATAATTACAAAATATGGTAAAAGCCATAACACATTTAAACCTTTGTCTTTCCATAATTTCCCTTGGGGAGTGAAGGATGTGGGGCATGCTTATTACTTCTATTATCCAGTTGATAAATTCACTTTCACAAGGATTTACCAAGAACAAAAAGCCTCTTCTTTTACCACTGCCTAGCCAAGGTAAACAGGAATGGTCCTAATCAGATACTTAAAGGTTTAATTCTGAAAAAGCCTTTGATGGGTTGGGGGAGGGGTACAAAAATAGGACACCACAGAGTAACATTTATTCTAATGTTTTTAAATAGCAAAGTAAAAATGAAAAAATTTGTACCACTAAAGTCATAACATATCTTAAAATATAGCATTTTTCTTGGTTTGTACTTAAACATAATAAACATAATAGGGAGTGCAATTTTTAAAAATTAGCTAATTAAAAAAAAAATCACCTAAGATGGTGTCAACACTACTGACAAACAGTGTAATTTAGAATAAACCAAACTAATTTACTTGTGTCAGAACAAATAAAAAGGAAGTTGGCAATATAAATCCATCGCTTCAAATTTTACCTGACATGCAATTATTTTGTCTATTCCACAATTATATGGTAATTTAACTGATTAAGTTGGAATCATTTTTTTTTCCTCAAATCATGATTTAATTTTCTATTTCCCCAAAGGATATTAACACGATCACTACTGCAATCATAAATAACATATGGATCACTAGCACAGACAGATTTAACAGTGTACCAAAGAAGCATTTATCTGAAAAATTATTGTGAGTGGGTTCACATTAAAATTTTTCATGAGCATTAATCAAATGTGCCTGCCTCTACTGAACATGCTAAACCAATTACCTAACTGAAGAGCAAGTAGAAACCATATTCTGTTTCATTATTAAGTGGAAACAAAGAAAGAAAAGCAGTTCTTAAAACCTAATTGTCTCCAATTCATAAATATATCTAGAAAAGTAACATAAGGAATATTTATTATATACTTTATACTAGCTTATATGCTTCGATATGAGTCATGAAGTTCTCAATTAGATCCCAGAGATTTACCTAATTAAAAAGTGTCAATCTCTGAAAGTTATTTTTCTATATTATTCACAAATTCTGTATTTTTGTTTTCATACAGTGAGATTTTGCTTAAGTAAATTCTTCTTTCATAATTCTGTTTAGATCTAAAAGAAAAGTCACCAGAAAGAACACAAAAACAGCCAAATAATAAAAACTTGCTTATCAATTTCAGAGGCCAATAATACTGCAATAACTGCAATACACTGGGCTAAAATTTACCTTCACATAATTTGTGGAAAATAACATGGATAGAGAAAGTAATAGGATAAGTGAAATGGAATGGTAGATGAATAAATCTCAGAAACATCATGCTGAGTGAAAGAATCCAGACACAGAAGAGCATATAACCTATGATCTCATTTATATAAAGTTCCAGTACAGACAAACTAATGTTTGGTGATAAAAATTACATCAGTGCTTGCCTGCCTCCCAGTGAAGGGGGTGGGGATTGACTGCAAAGCAGCAGAAAGAAATTTTCTGGGGTGATGGAAATGCTGTACATCTTGGGTGGAGTGATGGTGAGAGGGGTGTATACAAATGTGTGTATTTTATTGCATGTAAATTATACTTCAATAAAATTGATGAAAATAAACTAAAACAAAAGGATAGGACTTATGAAGTTATACAAGAGTGTAATAAATAGCCAAATGACCATGTTTCTCTTCCCATTGACAGGTGAAGTATTACATCCCTTGAATCTGGGTTGACTAAGTGACTTGGTTTGGCCACTGGGATAATAGTAAAATGTGATACAACTAGATGCTTAAAAAGCATGTAAACATTGGAGTTTGCCTGTTTGCTACTCTTGGAACCCTGAGATCACCCTGTGAATAACTCCAAGTTAAACTGCTGAATGAGAGACACAAGGCCCAGCACCCGCAGCTGACAGAAAGTCAACTATCAAGCTGTTGTTTGAGTGAGGCCATTGACCACCAGC
Source organism: Lemur catta (assembly GCF_020740605.2). Taxonomy (NCBI): domain Eukaryota; kingdom Metazoa; phylum Chordata; class Mammalia; order Primates; family Lemuridae; genus Lemur; species Lemur catta. Next base: position 51,222,131 of record NC_059136.1, read on the forward strand.
ATACCGCAAAAACATGAATGAGCCTAGGCGACACTAGTGGAATTACTCAACTGATCTCAAGCCAAACTGCCTACGAACAGAATCATAAGAAAATAAATTGGTATTTTAAACCATTAAGTTAGCAATGGTAATGGGTACAAATATTGATGGAATCTGATTCATAGGAAAACAATACAGAACCTCTGTAGAGAAAGCAGAGAATACAAATGCTTCAAAAGCATCAAGAGATTTTATTCTAAATCTTTTACTGGTACCAAGAGATAAAAATAAATTTTGCATGAGAGGTGATTCCCAGTTGAGAAGTATTAAAAGTTGCTATACAGAAACCTAGCATGACCAACTGAGAGGTTTATTATCTTCCTGGAGTGGTATCCAAAATGAATGAGAAACTGTTGAGAAAAATTCCTTGTATTATCCTTTCCTAGGGAGTGAAGAAAAGGCAAATCACACCTTCAATAAAGATGTGGAAAACATTGCTGGCTAATATGGAGTTTACGATGCCCAACTCAAAAGACTGAAGAGCACAAGTGATGCTACCAGAGCTCTTTCCAAAAACATTGAGTCTTTATCAAATAAGACTTTATGGAAAGGAAATGGATCTAATAACATACCAAACAAAAGAGAAAGAGAATGGTAGGGAGGGCAAATGTTATCAAAGAACAGAATCTGATTCTATGAACAATGGCTTAAAATACTGAAACGATAGATTCATGTCCAGTGGTAAAGTACATCTCGTAAGTTAGGGAAGGACATGTTTGCCTGGAGATCTAATCAAGGGGGCTTTGTATCACTGAAGAGATGGGGAGAAAGAAAAAAAAAAAAACCCAAACAAAACAAAACTCTTGAGGTCAGTTACTATTAAGAGATTTCAGTCTGAAACGAAGAGAAACGTATGGGGGTAGGATATCAGTTGTTCACATAAGAAAATAATTGAGGAGGGAGTTAGACTCTGTAATGACAGTTTAGGATACATTTATACCTGACATATCTTTATAGAGGCAGTGTATTGTGACCCTTAAGAGTACCAACTCTGGAGTCAGACTGCCTGTGTCTGAAAACAGCTCTGTCAATAGCCAGCTGTGCCATCTTGGGAAAGTTATTTAATCTTTCCATGCTTTAAATTCCTCATGTCTAAAACAGGAAAAGTGCCTAGCTCATAATAAATTCTTTATAAATATTTGCTATTATAATGATTGTTATTATTATTGCAAGGATCAGAGCAGGCATAATAAATGTATAGCATGTGATTAATAAACACAATGCAACATGTATTACTGCAATTTGGTGAAAATTACGCTTTAACTCTTTTAATTCACAAAATAATTTTATTATGTTCGTCCTGCAGAAGAAAAGCTAGGCCCAATGTAAGAAGTTATGTAATTTATCCAGATTGCATATCAGAGCTAAATTTTGATCCCAGACAACATGGATTTAGCATCTATGATTTCCTCTGAACTACTACACTGAATTAGCTTCCATGGAACAGGGCTTATGATAGAATACAGAGAGGGAAAGAAACACTGGATATCCACATGGGGAGAAATTGACCCCTACTTTACATCATACATAAAAATCAATTCCAAGTGCATTACTGACAGTCTGAAAAGAAAAAGAACGGAAATACTAAAGACGCAAGATTGTCTTTATGATCATGGAGTAGCAAAAGGTTTCTTAAACAGAACACAAAAAATACAAACGATAAAGAAAATGATGGATAAATCTGAACACATTTAACTTCAGAACCTCTATTCATCAAAATCATGTGACAGTGAAAGCAAGTAAGGAGTTAAGAGATATTTGCTACACGTATAACATAAAAAAGAGCTCATAACTAGAAAACTTAAAAAATAAGAGTCATACAAACCAATGAGAAAGAGAGATTTCATGAAAGAGGATATCCAAATGACTATAAACATATGGAAGGGTTCAAAATCACTGATCATCAAGGACAAGCAAAATAAAACTATGAAATGCCAATACACCAACACCAGAACGGCTGTAATGACAAAGACTGACAGAAACAAGTGTTGAGGAAGAAGTGGAACTATTAGAACTCTCAAATACTTCTGTTGGGAGTAAACAACTGATTTGCCTTTATCTACTAAAGTTAAATATACACACATTCTATGCCCCAGTATTTCCGCTCAAAGGTATATTCTCATCTGAAGTGCATGTACATGTACAGCAAAAGACCTGTATGGCAATATTCAGTGTAGCATTATTTGCAATAGCCTCAAACAGGAAATAACACAAATGCTCAACAACTGACTAAATTATGATATGTTCATACAATAGACTACAGTACAATGAAAATGAATGAACTACAGACATGTACAACGATAAATCTCATAAGCTAACAGTGAGTGAAATATGCCAGACAAGAATAAATACATACCATATGATTCCATAAACTATAGGGTCAGTACTCTTGAGGAAGATAGGAGTAGACATTGACAGGATGTACCAAGAGGATTAGGGGATGTTATGTTTACATTATATTTATTAGCCTGGATACACTTACCTTGTATTATTCATTGACATGCACACTTATAACTTGGGTTCTTTTTTCTGTGTATGTTTATAACTTAATAAAAATAGTCATAATGTATCAAAAAAAAGCACTCTTTGAGCAGCTAGTTGTTTCTCATAAATATCTTAAAACGATGCAATGTGCATACCATTAGTTTTATATTATACAAGTCTTATCTTTAAATCACATCCCCCCCAATTCTACTCTACGTGGAACCCCATTACAGATCTCAGCTATCCCAAACTGCATTTTAAGAAGCAAAGCCTAGCTAGTACTTTTAAATATTCTGGCTTACAATATGCCAACAGAACTAACATGCTCTATAATAGATAACAAAAATACACAAAGGTGACGACTTTCAATGATGTGATTGTGGAGGCACTAAATTTTTTTAATCTCCCCAATCTTCTCCAACAAGGAGTACAAAAACAAAAAAGAAAACAGCACCAAAGCAACATAACTGAAAACAAGCCTACAGATGATATCTTCAAAAAAATTAGATTAACAATTTTCTAAAATCCTATAATGTGATTATGTCACCAATAGCAGGACCTACAAAAGATCAACAGCTGTTTGGTAGAAGCAACAGGATATAATAGTGCACTACCTACACTACTCTGCAAGAAACCAAAAATTAAAAAAAAATGAACTAATACTTAATCCCTCAAACAAAAGGATCTGAGTTGATAAATCTGCAAAAGGTCTACAAAACTGAGAAAGTCTTCACAGGCTCCAAAACAAAGAGAAGTGTAAAAACTGTATGCAAATGTGAAATGAAATGAATCTAACCATCTAATACCTAAAAATTTCTGAAATATTCAGCAAACATTCTCTTCCAGAAAGACAAAACCTCACCCCCTGAAGGAAAATTATTGGAAACTGAAACCCAATTGAATAGGGAAGAAACACTTGGGTAAGAGGGAAAGATGGTTCAGATAAGGGAGGATGAGGCAGGGAGCGATGCCCAGGGACGGTAATCCTAGAAGAAAACAAAATGAAAAACAAAAACACCATAACAATAATATGTATATATAGATTTAAAACTGAGAGCAACACCTCATAATTCAAGATCTTTAGAGCTCTATAGGTAGAACATAGGGCTGGGGCTAGAAAATCTTTCTGAGTAAGACTTAGTTCTGAAAAACAATAGCTATACAGACAGGTTATATCTGAGTTCTCAGTAACAAAAAGAAGCAAGTGACTAAAAAGTCAAGCTGGGAAAGCTACCCTATCCTATCTCCAACTTCTCCCACTCCATAACCATCTCCTCCTAATAGTCCAGGAAAAATACCTGGAACAAGAAAAAGAACATGAACCCACTCCATCAAAAATTATTATGGAGAAAAAAAGAATAAAATAAAATACAGAAGATGACAGAAATGGAAAGAAAATGAATAGAGGACATAGGAAAAGGAAATTATAAGTATACAATATAATTGGAGCTCTAAAAAAGAACACTCAGGCGAACCAAAAAAAAATAATTCTAAAAGCAACTTTTCTCACCTGAGAGGACTAAATCTACATACTAAATGGGTGTATTGTATATTTGGGACAACTAACTCAAGAATAATCAGTAAGACATGTCACACAGTAAGACTATTGGATTTAAAAGGTAAAGAAAAAAATTGTTTGGGTAACCAGACAAAGAGTCTAAGTCACTTATGAGAGAAAGAAAATCAGGATGGCATCAGACTTCTTGACAGCAATATTTTATCCTAAAAAAACAATGGAACAACATATTTAAGATGAGTAAAGTTTAAGCCAAAGTACGTATAGCCAAATTGTTTTTTAAATATAAAGGTTATAGATGAGTAGTTATAAACATGCAAGATGTAAGAGGATGTTTTCCATGAGCAAATTTCCCATAAAAAATTTCCTGAAAAATCTCCTTAGGAACAAGCTTCAGAAAACTACGAAGTGAATGGAGAAGTTTCTATATAAGATCTGAAGTATAAGCAAACTGCACAAACTTTGCTATATAGTTTGATTAGTTTACTTTTATGCTTTCTATTTCTTGAGATACCTATGATTAATAATACACTCACCTACCCAACCTGCTTCTGAAATCCATCATGCAATTTATTTATCTTTTCTAGGTTTTTAGAATTACTTTACATTTGAAAAATGCAGAAACACTGAGATTTCCAGATAGTAAGGTTAATTATGAGACAATAATACTAATAGATTTCTTCTGGGTAAGAAAAAAAAAAGTGGTCCTAAAACCATAAATTAATTCTACACAAATAAATCACATTTGATAAAGGCCCTGAAGCATAAAAGTCCAATGCTAGACATGTGACTTTGTAGTTTGTAGAAATGGAAATAACTAAGAAATATATTAACTGACCTATGTGATAACAAATTGTCAATACTAACCTGATAAGCTCTGTTTATTTGACTAGCTGCCCAACTAGCATATTTCATGTTGTCCTTTTTTGTTTTTGCACTTGCTTTTGGATTAGAAGCAATATGACTTGCTGACTAAAAGCAAAAAAGAAACATCAAAAACAAAATTCCTTTTTTTGAGTCAAGATAATCAAAAACACAAAGTTGAATGAAGTTAGTGTTTAAAATGAAAATATATTTTAAAATATAATATAACCCAAAGTAATGGAAAGAGAAAGGAAATATTTTAAATAATATCTAAAATTATTTAAGTACATATCTATTATGACAGCTCTTAAAGGTAAAATCCCATACCATTTAAATAAAGTAAAGAAGCAAGCCATGGAAGAACACTTTATAAACCAAAAGCACTTTACCACTGTAGAATATTGTTGATATTATTCATTGTTATTGAATTAGCTTCCCAATGCTGGAATTATAGAATTTTTGAATATAATAGAAAAAACCCTCAAATATAATTTACCCCAAGTTCCTACATTAATAGGTGAGAAAACTAAGTCCAATAGTAGTGACTTAACTTGACCAAAGCAAGTTAATAGAAGTCTTTGAAATAAAGGAGATTCTCCTTATCTCTAATCCATTTCTCTTTTCATTATACCAAAAGTTTTCAAACTGTTTCACAGAACTGATTAGCCACTGCAATTTGATCCACCTTCTCCTTTTTAAAAATGTATTTAAATGAGGGATTCTTAATTAGAGATGCATTAAAGAATATGTAAACCCCCAAAGTCTTATGCTAATTTTTAAATATATGTTTGTATTTCTAGGGAGAGAAAGATAGAACTTTTGTCTCATTCTTAAATATATCTTACTCTTAAAAGGATCTATGTGATTAAAAACAAGGTTGTCTTTCTTTTATACCTAGCCTGTGCTACAGGTCATTTCACCTGTGTTTCCTCATCTGCCAAAGAGGAATCTATATGCCAAAATCTGATTTTTACACCTCTAAGTCTTTAATGTCACCTTTTTGGTATGCATTTCAGTAAATGCAGCAGTTAAGAAAAAAATTCTGGAGTCCACTGCCTGGGCTGGAATGCCAGATCAATCACTTAAGAGCTCTGTGTCTATCTTTGGACAAATTAATTGAATCTCTGTGTCTCAGTCTCACCATCTGTGAAATAGTCACATTAAGAGTAACTACTCAAATTTGAGTACCTACTCAAATAACCGATGTGAGGATTTAATGATTTACACAAAAAATAGAGCTCAGACACACTGCCTGGCACATGAAGTACTATGTATAAATTATCATTATTAATAATTTGTTGTTATATAGTTTTAAAGATGAGTATTTAATTTATTTGTAAAGAGATACCACTACTATACTATACTCTAAGCCACTGCAACTGGCTCTGGTAGAATCCAGGAAAATTTTCTTGAAATTTCTTTGAACTATTTTCTAACCATATTTTGCTATATGTATTTAATTTATGTTTCTTCCTATCCTCCATTTCTTCAATCAATTTTTTTCACTGAATCCAAACAGTAAGATACTCATGAAAAAGTCCATAAGACTAAGATAAATCAAAATTTCAAAGAACTAACTGACCACTAAAGTTTATTTTCCCAGCCTTTCTGATTGCAGAGAGTTGTTCATTTTACATATATTTTAAAGGTCAGCAAATTCTTCCTCTATTTCACACAGCTCTTCTTAATTGACTTTTCTAAGCTCTTCCTTTCATAAATATAAACGATACTTCCATACTTTCCACAATTTCCAAACTGTTCTTCTACACCATAAAACATGTTTTAATTTGACATATTAGAGGTTTTATTTCTAATATGTCTTTTATCAGTACAGTTTAAAAATATCTGATATTAGTATAATTTAGGAAAGAAATACAATAATGTTGGGCATAAATCCAAGAATATCAAAACAATTAAAATACATAATATGGTTTTGTATCTGTTACTATTTAATTTTATAAGGGCAGATTTCAATTCTGATATGATAAAAGATATTTTACAATGAAATGTCAAACAGCTAGGATGTATTAACATTCAAAATTAAAACTGCCTTACAACTTATTGCTCATAATTAACTAGGGAAAAAAATCATATGTTCATCAATAAAATACAAAAAACAAGGGAGTGATTGAAGGGAATAGTTAAATGGATTTTAAGTTACAGATTTTAAAAAATAATATTAAACATGCACCTCAACTCACCATGTAAAGCCCAAACAAAGCTCTCATATTTCTGTTGTTCAGTTTCAATGCCTGTGCAAAGTACTTTCTTGAAAGTTCGAGATTTTCAAGTCCACCTTGGGTATATTTAACCTGTTAAAATTGCAGAGTGCTGAAACCTGTTTATTTTACTACCTTGAAATATAGCATGGTTTCATCATACCATAGGTATTAAGTAATCGAAACAGATATTCTGTAAACAAATACAAGATGTTAAAAGAATTCACTTAAGGTTGTTAAAGCTAATCTAAAATTTAAAACATAACCTCCCCCCAAGAGCTATTTATTTCATGAACACTAATATCACTGAGTAGTTTTTAAAACAAAAATGCTGCCACAATAAAAAAGTCAGTATAATTTCTATTTCAGCTGCCTTGGAAATGCTTCACTTCATGTTGTATTTTCTACTACTAGCATTAGAAATATAGACTTGGATATTGAATTGTCCTTTTACATGTGAACTGGCATTCCTTAATAATGAAGTCCTTCTAACCTATAGCATTCAACTATACTGGTATCCTTAATGGTAAGCAAATTAAATAAATACTTCCAACATCCAAAAATATTGGCTTTAATATAAATTTTCTAGAATATGGATTTTAAAATCATAATTACTATAAATGTCTCACAAGCCATTAAATGGTGACAAATGTGGCACAATTAATTTATATTTAGGAAAGTAAACAGTATATAAATATAAAAATATAAATAATTTCAGTTTTAAATAGGACTTTGAATTTAAAATATCAATATTTCCATTGCAATATTGAAAATTTAAAACTTTTACTCCCACAATTCAACACTCATCAGCTGTTTTAAAGATTTATATACTTGCCTAACATGAAGGAAATATTCTTATTCCATAATATAATAAGCAACAAAATAAAATCACATACCATTGCTGTTTCTGAAAACACTTACTTCAGCATACTGTTGACAATATAAGTGGTTGTGTGGATTAGTCATCATAAGCTCCTCTAAACAAAAGGCTGCTTTTGCATAGCTAAAAAATATCAAGAGGAAAAATTAATTTTAAAAGTCACAAATTTTATCTTATACTTTAAAATAATTTAAAAACAATTTTAGTGGTGTTAAACATTTTATTCCCAAAACAATTTAAATGGCTTTTCCAATAAAGTGCCTGTCATCCTGAATTCATAAACACCAGTAACATTAAATTTTTTAATGAAATGAATAAACATAGGTTTAACTTCTAAAGCAGCCTATAAACAATCAATAGATATTACATTTTAAAAATTAGGTCATTACTATGACATCCAAACATCATTAATAACATAGGCTTCACGACTTTCGATCAGGTTACATAAAAAACAACTTCTAGAAGTTCACTGATCATTAAATAATATATTCAAATAGCTGAAGTGTAAGGGGGAAATAAACATTTTATTACATATTCTCTATTCACTAAAAATCCTTCACAGGCATATATTCTATTACAAAGACTTCTCATTACTTAACTGTCAAATATCAAATTATAATGAAGTTATACATTTCTAAACACATGAAAAATAGGTCAAGTTAGTTTTGATATACACTCTACTACTATTAAATCATGTGGTAGAAAAAGCAAACCAAAATCTTACTGAAACTATAAGGTGAGAATTGCCAGAAAGTATCTCGAAAAGCAACTTTAAACCATGTGACTGTAATTCACATTAATATATTTTAAATATTTAATGTGAATATCCAAAAGAATACAGGTGTTACAAGATTTATTCCCAGAGAAGGTGATATCACTACCCACAGAAAAGGGCTACCTAAATCTGGCATTTGTCACCAATATACAAATATACCTACCTTTAAACTAATGCTTGATAAACTTACTTTTTAAAATACACATAATTCCAGTTTTATACATAATAGCTAATAATAGCTAATTTTTATTAAGTGCTTATGTGTCATGTACTGCTCTAAGTATGTTATGAGTATTATAATTCAGTCCTACCAAAAGCCTAGGAACATCAACATTCTATTGCAGAGAACACTGAGGCACAGACATATAAACTGAATCCAGGCTGTGCCGCTGCAGAGAACTTGCATTCTTAAGCACTATGTATGTTGCCTATATGCATTACACACCACAATGATAAACTGTAGTTAGCAGTGGTAGTGATGACAGTGATGAAGATGTCAATGGTAACATAAAAAAGTATGTACAGAAGTCAAACCAAAAGGGCCTAAGGGAAAAATACACCCTGCAGACTACCCAAGAATTATACCATTTTAGATTTATGAAGGACCTTATATATAGATTCTTATCCAAAAACATGCAGCTATTTAGCCCTTTCCATTTTTACATCCAAAACCTAGCATTGGTTCTTGACACATGATAGATATTTAATAAATGATTAAACAAATGAATGAGCAAATGACTGAGTAAATGTCTAGAACAAAAGTATTATGACTACCTAGCTAATATCCATTTCTCACTCTAAAAGGGGAAAGCTGTCTCTACTTTAAATAACCAACTTTATCAAAAGACAGTCCTCTTCTAAACGTGTTCCTTTAACTAGGATGATGCCAAACACTCATATTGAGGCTAAGAATAAAAGTTCTTACAGATTTAAATGGGTTTAGCACAACTGTGACTCTGGTTCTTATACAGCATAAAGCACAATCAAATGGCAGGAGGTAGGAGTTTTTGCTGAAAAACGACCACCAAGATATTTTTCTCAAAAATCAATTGACATCATATATAAGAAAAGGATCCCTTCCAATTTTACAAAATACAAAATCAAACTAATTTTGAAGATAAAATATAGGATTGAATAAACTTAGAACTAGAAGGAGCTCAAGAAATGGTCTAGTTCTAGTGCAGCCATTCTTATTGTGGGTTGTTCAAGAGTATTAAGCCACACAGAAAGTGACTATTTCCCCAATTCTGCCAAGGATAGTGTATGTACCATTTTAGGTTCATAGAGAAGTTAACTTATTATATACAATGACTCAATGATACTAAGATTAGAGAAGTAAAAATAATTTCAATCTATTTAAAATTGAATTAACAATTATTACATGATTTGCTTTTGTGCAGTTTGAGTCAATTATTATGTTAGAGTCAGTACTGGAACTAAAGTTGTATTTTGTGCCTCACAAAAGTATATAACCAAAGGCTACAGTATTTGTTCCTATATTGTTTCACCAATATCATGATTTTTCCTTACAGAATTTTGATAATTCCCTTTGATATGGAATTTTATAATAAGGCTGGACCTACAAAAGGATCCATAATCACAATCATAATTAAGTGTAAGACTTGTTGATATAGTATCTAGTTTGAATTTTACAAATCAAGTAAAAAAAATTAAGTCTTTGATAACGTGAATTTATTTTTGCTTATACAGGTTGAGTACCCCCATCTGAAATGACCAGAAGTGTTTCAGATTTTAGATTTTTTTTTTATTTTGAAATAAATATTTTTGTTATCTTACTGATTGAAAAGCCAAAATCCAAAATGCTCCAGTGAGCATTTCCTTTGAGCATCCTCAAATTCTGGAGCATTTCAAATTTCAGATTTTCAGATTAGGGATACTTAACCTGTAATATGTATTGGTAGTGCTAACACATAAATTATAACTGTAATTTTTTATATTTAGAACAAGTACAATTTCTCAATATGGTTAATGGGTGTGATATACACCACCAGAATAACTAAAGACAAACTATAATTTATAAATCAGAATCAAACTTAAATAAAAGTAACTTAATGATATAAAAAATTATGTTGCAGAATTCTATATCACCTTTTCCCTTTAATAAAAACACTAAATAGGGCTATATGAACATTCTATTATAGAAATCTATTTGGAGTCAAAAATTCTAGATGTAGGCCCCCAATGCTGCCTGTGACCTATTATACTTTAAAAAGCTTATAATTGTTCATATGCAGAAAAGAATATCAAATGTTAAATGTATCTAGCATTTTCTAAACTGCTACATTTTTGCCACTGCATTCCCTAAACTGGTGCTGACATCCCACAATACTTTTAACACTCCACCAAAAAATTTCTATCTACTACAATGACTTGGTCCAAAAAAGTCAAAGTAATCAAGTGAACTGATTCTAATTTTCACAGTTTCAAAAAAATCTGGACATATTTATTTTGACTCACCCTAAATCTAAATACTTCTTCTAAGTATTCAATTAGAAAAAAATAAATGGTCATTTTATAACTATAAAATGGTCATTTTAAGACCAAAAAGAGTGTTGTGATACTAGATAAATGAGTAGGATGACCTCAGGGATCATTTCCTCTAAAAAGACATTATTTTTTAAGTGCTTTTGTATTTTTGTATTTCTTGATTTCTTGGGATTTTCACTTCATTTCTGAAGTGTACATTCAACTCTATTTCAGTAAACTCTTCAGATACAAAACAAAGCAAAACTGAATGTGATCCTACCTGATGAAACAATAAATTTAATGATAGGTTAAAAATAAAGTATAACCTAAATTTGATGAATATTAGAAATTCATGCAAAAAATAAAACTAAATGAATAGAAAAACAGATGATATTATTTATATAGTTCTTACAGGATAGAAGACATGAAAGTGATAAAAATTGATATATCTGATTTTCTGAAAATGTGAGCTTTCCATAATTTAAAAAGGTCTGTATTAAACAGGCATATAACAAGCAAAGATACATTTCTGACAAATGGTTGATCTCCTTTATATAAAAAACTCTTAAAAATGAAAAAAAAAAGTATAACCAGTTTTCACCTATCACATTTGCAAAGATTAAAAACAATCATAGTACTTAGTGTTCTTAAAGGGGTACTCTAATAATTGCTGGTGTCAAAGTAAATTGCTATTACGATTCTAGGGAACAATTAGGAACTATTTATCAAGACCACAGAAAATGTGCATATCATTTAACCACGTAATTCTATTTCTAAGTATTTAGCCCAGGGAAACGAAGATGATCACTACAGCATTACAGTGAAAATGTAAAATAACCTCCATATCCCCCTAGGAAACTGGTTAAAAATACTAGTAGGGTAAATTGATATAAAGAAACAATATAAAGCCATTAAAACCACACTGTAGAATGTTTACAGTGATAAGAAATTTTTGACAAAATATAAGAGAAAGCAAAAGCTACAAAAGATAATTTTATCTTGGGTTTTTAGGAGGTATGGAAGAACAAAAATCAAATATAAACTATAATTTAGGATGATGGAATTACATGTAATTTTTGTTTTGGTCTTTATACTTCATTGGGTTTCCCAAATTTTCTACATTAGGTATTTCTTTAACCTGAAAAAAACAATTTCCTTAATGATGTGAAATATTTTTAAATGCTTTTATAGTCAGAAAAATCTTTACAAGGTATGAAAAAATTTTAAATCACTATCACCTATTTTAGAAACAAAATAAAGCTAATATTACTTTTATTTTACTGCACTCTGAAAATTCAGTTTCATGTTATTTAAATATAAGTATTATATACTGTCTCATATGCATAAGAGAATATTTACATATATCTACATACAACTGTACGTACATCTATACTAAACATGAAACTGAACACAGAGAATCTAATGGCCACAGTACACCAGAAAATTGAAAAATTATTACCAGAATATAGCACAAATTAAATAACAGCTATCACTT